>NC_141881.1:12979081-13282111 GCF_030686135.1 Camelina sativa | reverse complement strand
AATTGAAAAAAAAAACAAACAAACATAACAAGCTTGAGAAAATGTGAGTGTTTGCGCTTAAATGTACGGTGCATCAAAACCAAATGACAAATTTAACTATATTTTGTTTTATACAATAAAACACAAAATACATAACATTGACAAATATAACATCTTATAAAAAAATATATATATATACCGCCTGTGTACTGTTAGATCATATTTCTATATATCATATTATTCATATTAAATAAATAATTATTTGTATATTTTATTATATCTTAAAATTATTCATTGTAATATAAATTATGGTTTATCTATAAGGTTAACCAACAATTTTGATAGCGGTGAATTAACGGTTATAGTTAATATAATTATAACTATATATTACGCTTAACAGTCCGGTTATGATTTGAATACGGTTACAGTTTAGTTTTGATCATGCGTAGGACAAAATTACTTTTCCTCATTGTCTTTTTACGTAGTTATCTTTTTACTGATAATAATAATAATAAAAAATATCATTCATTTGTGTCTATTCTGAATTGAAAGTAAACCAAATATCATTGAAATTATGTATGTTATACTAAATAAATATTTAACAAACATTATTTGCACGTATGTGTACAGTCCGAATCTATTTTTAATAATAAAATATCTATATATTTTAAAATCCTAATTTTCAGTATTTCATATATCATTTCCTAATATATAGGACTACCGTATATCAATAGTTTTTTTAATTTCAAAATTAACATATTATCAAATTTTAGAGATTTTTAAAAATATCTAAACAAGAAATTTGATTTAAATTCCGAAAGGGAACAAAAATCACAGTTAAATATTCCCAAATTAAAATTTACAATCTCAAACAAAACTGTTATTAAAATCACGGTTATGAGATGGAAAACATTGATATATATGTGATGAGATGGATTTATGTCCCGAAATAGACATACTACTTTCTCTTACTATTTTTTTAGACTTATTTGTCTTTGCTCATAACAAGACAAATCCGATCATTTTGTGTCTAAACCAATTAAAATCAAATCGAATACTAAATTGGTATGAGGTTCGATTATGAATTTTAATAACATTCCTAAAAATTGGTTTACAAAGATAATCTATATATATTTAATATATTGCAAACCTGATTATAAACTTAGTTTTGAAATTAATCCCGCACATATGTGCGGGTCCGAACCTAGTTATAGTTATTATTGCGTTCCTCATATTTTATTCCATTTCTTAGATTCGTCTTGGGCCTCAAGGTTTAGATATGGCTCTGAGTAGACTTATTTTATAAGATCTAATCCTAATCGAATATAATTGAGCAGCCCAACACATGTTTTCACTTTGTTTTAAGGAAAACAAAATAAACATAAATAACGACGGTTGCATGATTGAAGAAAACTAACCTGAATATCCAAAAACATCAAAGAATCATGTATTCAAATGACGATCATAACAATGTTCAATTCATAGAAGAAAATACAAAGAAAAATAAATGAAAAGCTGTGATTAATTGGAAAAAGCCGAAACGTAAGCAATAGAAGAAACTAATACGGCAACGATGGTGAGTGCAGGAACTGAGACGATGCTTGTGCCAGAAGTGGGTGACGGTGCAGTCATTGACGGTGTCTCATCCGAAGATGGCGAAGTTGCCGGTGACTTGGCTGCAGATGGGGAAGTCTTGGGTGTTCCAGCCGATGGGGAAACTGAATCCATAATAACATTCATAATTATATATCTTTTTAAGTAACATACGAAAGTATTTATTAGTAAAAATAGAAAGGAGTAACACAAATGCAATGCGAGTAACACAATAACAATTACGGTATATCGAAATTCTTATTGGATAAGAATACAATACGGTAAAAGCTTTATAAAAAAGGTTGAGATTATGATTTTTTTTTCTTTTTTTCTTGTCAAAAGATATTTTATTAATTGATATGAAAACCAATTCAGAACCAAAAAACAAAAACAAAAAAGTAATGATTTATGGGTATGTGTACGTGTATAGAGTTTGTTTATATATAGGTTTTGCCGAAAAAGGTTGATAACTATAAACTAACAAAAGAAATCTTTATTAAAAACATTAAAACAACTCTAAATAAAACACATACGTATGTGAGTTGAATTCTCACATACGCATACATTTTTTAAAAAACAAAAAATTAAAAAATTAAAAACTACACTAACATTTTAAACGCCTTCTTATTCATCAAAAAGGAGAAAATGAAAGAACACAAAAACTTCAGTTTTAGTTACCAATGTAATGTGTTTTTTGATCGAGTGAAAGCGAAAATTGAACAATTAAAGAAAATCTAATAATGAAATTAGCTACTGCCAAAAAGAAAATACATGTATATATATATTTTATATTTAATACTACACTATTTCAATATTTTTAAATCAAGCTCCAAGGGAAACAAACACAAAATCCCTCAATATTAATTACTCACATAATCGGTTTATCTAATTGAGGCAAAAACAAAATTAAAATTAAGAAAACATGAAAATAATAAAGTCAACACGTACCAGGAGATGCACCTGGTGTCGTACCGCTTGGAGTCATCATACCTGCAAAAAAAATAAAATAATAATAATAACACGTTAAAAACCTAAAAATATAACACAAGAAAAATAGAAAAAAAAAAGAAGAAGAAGAAACTAGCTTAGCATTTGAGACAAACTAAAATAATTTTTTTTTCTGAAAAAAAAAACTAACCGCAATGGGGAGGAGAAATGGAGAGTTTGCAAGTCTTAGGAGTGGCAAGAGCTATTGTGTAAGATACGATTTCAAACTCTCCCAGGCACATCAACCAAGGAAAGGATGAAGCCTTTTGTCCAGATCTCACCCACCCTTTCCCACCAATAAGAGCTGGACTACGGCTTTATCCGCCAGGTAAACAGCCCCTCCTGGCTTTGAGCAACTGTTCTTCAAACGTCTTCCTAGATCCTCAACCGCCTTCAACCAAAGAGCATACAAGCATTCACTCCATCAGAATCTGGTACGTACTTCACCACCCCACTGCATTTACTTCTACCTTTTGAATTTGAGAACGGGATTTGCTTGTCTCCACCCATATTTAAACCGCTTTCCTGCTGATACCTCTGTTGAACAACTACACCGAACCTCATCCTGCTTCCTATGTAACCCTGGTAACAATATGTCAAATCGGATACCATATCATATGAAAGGAAAGGAGTTAGCAAAAGATTACTCGCCTCCCCCCGAAAGAGAATTAAAGCACCAGAGTTGGATACTTCAGATCTAATCCAGGAGAACCATCTTACCCTTATCGGAAGACTCACAAACCCTGCTGGTCAAAGAATGTGGGCTATCTTCTCTTTTCTCCTGAACCTGAAAGGAAAAACAACTGGTGCTGACTTAGGACAAGGTGTTTTCCAGTTTAAGTTCGAACTTGAAGAAGATCTCCAACAAGTTCTAGACAATATGCCTTACCACTTCGACCAATGGATGGTTATCCTTCAAAGATGGGAACCAGTTATCTCACCCTCCTTTCCCTCACTAATTCCTTTCTGGCTAGAAATCCAAGGCTTACCAAAACATTACTGGAAAAAAGAAATCGTCCACTCCATCGGTGAAGCCCTTGGTGAGATCTTGGATTGGGAGATCTCTGATTCCTCTATCCAACTGAAGGTCCTAGTCAATGTTTTAGAACCTGTAACAAAAGAGACAGTCATCGAATTTCCAGATGGAAGCGAAGCGGTAATAGTACTAGAATATAAGAATCTGAAGAATTACTGCACACACTGTCTCCGCTTATCTCATGACAAGTACCAATGCCCAGGCCTGAAGGAAAGAATAAAGATAAGTCCTCCGAGAGCAAACCAAACACCATCGGGCGACTCCCTCATTTCAGTCTCAAGGAACTATTATACGCCCCAGGATAAATTTCTCCCCCCAAAGCACCACCGTGAAGAGCAAGCTGAAAAGAGAACCCATCAACAGACCCAAAGACCTACCACAAGGAAACGTACTTATGAGCACATGGAACATCGTTCCCACTCTCTCACTGAATCGTATTTGGGCACAAGGGACAAAAGAAATGATCATACGAGAAGACACTACTCCCGTGCACCATCAAGATCTTTCTCCAGGCCAGGTGACTCATATCGCCACCAAAGAAGGAGCTCTCAAAGACCCTCCCCACCAATCTGTAACTTTCAGTGGAGAGAAAAGTCCTTCTCCTCGACCGAACCCCACAGAGAACCTTCTGTATCCTCAAGAGCTAGAAGACCACCACTTGAGAGAATTTTACCAAACCCTGACCCACAAACTCCACCCCCTCTAGTGGACCAAGGAAACATATCAAACCTAGCTACTCAGCAAACTGTGGAAACAAACATTGAACTCCCTTCTAGAGATCAAGTCCTAAAGGACCTAAGGGAAGTCACAATCCAATATATGGCCTGCCCTGATCCAACAGAGAGCGCAGTTAGGCGTATGAGAGTAATCCAAGGGGAAACAGAGAACCTAATGGAACAAGCAGAAAACTCTATAATGGCAGCTAACCTGGCAAATGCGTCAGCAAAGAGCCCCCAACTCCTCATCTCTCTCCCAGAGAACTCACCCCAAATATCACCAAACCAAAATCTGACCTTTCAAAACAAAGAACTCGGAGAATAAAGCAAACGGGGAAGGGGTCGCCCCCCTACACAGAAAAAAACGGCAAAGGAAATCAGCAACTGTTAGGAGCAAAAACACAGAAAAGAAACTTCACAAGAGGATCCCCGAGGAAACAGTTGGATACAAAAGGAGGAACAAAGACTGGTAGTACAAAGACAAACCAGAAGAAGAAGACTAAAACCCCCTCTGGAACTACTTCATCAAATAGTAGCCCCAATTACAAAACACCAACCAGAATCAAGATAATACTCAAACCCGAGATGGTGATGCACCAAACCTACCAGCTCCCACACCAACACCGCAGATCTCCTTATTTCCAACTAGCAGGAAGAAGAAGGTGGATTTTCATAATCCGCCGACTCCTCTTCCTTAAGAATAGTAAGCTGGAACTGTTGTGGGCTGGGGAACCCCATAACAGTCCAGAGACTAAAGGACATCAAGAGAACTGTATGTCCTGACCTTATCTTCCTCATGGAGACCAAAAATCAATCTGATATGGTGCTACAGACCCTTTAGTGGCTTGATTACCCGTCGCATCATCTGGTTCCCCCCCTCTCTCCAGGGGCAGGTGGTTTAGCTTTATTCTGGAAACAAAGCCTAGAAGTTGAAATCTTAAGCTCATGTCAAAACTTAATCGAAACCCGGATAAAAGCTAAAGGAAGGTATTTTTATGCTACCTTTGTGTATGGAGAACCTGACAGAACCAAACGAGTAGAAATCTGGGAAAAACTGAAGATGCAAACAGAATCTCGATCTGATCCATGGTTCCTAACTGGCGATTTCAGTGACATCATAAACTGTAATGAAAAAACAGGTGGTGCGCCTAGATCAGAAGGCTCTTTCTCCGACTTAAGATCCCTCATGTCCACCTGTGACCTCTTTGACCTCCAACATACTGGAAACTTCCTATCCTGGAGAGGGAAACATCACTCACATCTAGTTAGATGTAGACTAGACAGGGCAATGGCAAATAGCGAATGGACTATCGCTTACCCGTCAGGACGAAGTGAATACCTTAGATTTGAGGGTTCTGACCATCGTCCCTTAGTCTCGTCTTTTGATCCTATCAAGAAGAAAAGAAGTTGGCTTTTTAGATATGACAGAAGGTTGAGGCATGTTCCAGAAGTTAAAAAGCTCATACTTGATGCTTGGAATGCATGTTCGGATGCGGAATTAGAGAAAAGACTCCACCAATGTCGAATTGCCATCATCACCTGGACAAGGGAGCAACAAACAAATAGTCAAAAGAACATTGCTGATCTCAAAGAGCAAATTGAGGAAGCCATGACTGTGGATTCGAGCCCCCAACACCTTCTAGATGAACTGAACAGGAAACTTACTATTGCATACCGACAAGAAGAGGAGTTTTCGAAGCAACGGAGCCGACAACTCTAGTTAGCTTTGGGGGACAAAAACACTGGTTTTTTCCACGCTTCAACAAAAGGTCGAAAGGCGGTTAACAATATTTCAGTTCTTGAGTCAAAACAAGGTTATGCTGTGTATGAGGAACATGAAATTGTTAATACCATTACCTCATATTACCAAGAACTCTTTAATACTGCAGGAGAAACCAACACGACCATAGTAAGAGAAGCTATCTCACCCTGCGTGACTGAAACTATGAATGAGGAGCTTAATAAATTACCCTCCCAGCTTGAAATCAAGAATGCATGTTTCGACATTCATCCTGACAAGGCACCGGGGCCTGATGGTTTCTCAGCAAGCTTTTTTCAGTCAAACTAGGACACAATATGTGAAAGGGTGACTGTAGAAGTCCAATATTTCTTCCTCTCTGGAGCCCTCCCTGCACACTCGAACCACACTCATGTTAGATTAATCCCAAAGATTACAGTCCTAAGTGTGTAGCAGATTACCGCCCTATAGCACTATGCTCGATTTTCTACAAAATCATTGCAAAAATCATCTCAAAGAGGATCCAGCCCATACTACAAACCTGTATCTCCCAGAACCAATCAGCTTTCGTCCCAAGTCGAGCTATCACGGATAATGTCCTTATCACTCATGAGGCCCTCTACTACCTAAAAACATCAGCTGCACAAAAAAGAGTTTATATGGCTGTTAAAACAGACATGAGTAAAGTCTATGACAGGCTGGAATGGAATTTTATAGAGGAAGTGCTAACAAGAATGGAATTTCATACCCAATGGATAATCTGGACTATGCAGTGTAATCTATTTACGACTCTCTCCATTTTTAAAGAAAATGAAATACGTAGCCTATTAAAAAAGTAACAAATTTTACTGGTTACTCAAGCTAAGATGGTTTATATATGGACGATGGTCTTCGAACTTTCCATTAGCCTTTCCTGCACTGGCTATACAATTAGGTCAAACTTGCAATTGCATAGATGTCATGTTATACGAAACCTTTTGTGTTTAATGTTGTTTAACGAAGATTTAGATTCATATTTTAATTTAAATCTATCTATACTATTAAATGGGGAGTACACTTAGGGATAAAAATAAATAAATAAAATATAAATTCCATACAATGCCCCTATTATAAAGGGTGTATCCAAACATACATTTAGAGCCAAACACTAAAATTAATATCTAATATTATTCTGATTATGGATAATCAATTCAAATTAAGATTAACAGGATAAATAATTCGATTTTATATTTTTGCAAATATTAAGTTTTTTCCTCCTATAATTAACTCATTTGTTTCCTTTTATTTAGATATTATATTTATAATAATATTTATTTTTTGTAATATGCCTTCGTAGCCAATCATATTAAATCAAAATCTTCCCCAAATATCTAATATGTCTTTTGTAGTTCGAATTCTGTTAACTTGCTGCTAATCACTTACAAAAAAAAATCAAAATAAAAACTTAATTTTTTTTTAACACAAATGACAAAATAAAAACTTAAATTATCATTTTCCGTAAATTATATTTATTTATCACATTCGTTAAAATATTCTTAATATAACAACCATGAATTTCAGATTTGTTAGTTTCCTAAACTCAAAATAGACATCTTCAAAAAATATTCAAATTTTTAAATCTTCCCAAATATAAATGAACTAGAATATTCAAACAATAATATGCTAACTATAATATTTAATTTATAGTATTCGATATATTTGGAAAATTCTAAGGATTGTGGAAGAAGACACTTTACTTTTCTATAAATTCATTTTTGTGTGTTTATTTTTCATTCTTATGCTAGACGTTGAATTCTTACGGTGATGAGTTTTCTTATTTGATCGTATTTTGATATATTTTTTGTTAACAAAAAAAAACTTCAATTTCCATCAACGGTGAGTTTCGGATTGTTTATTTACTAAAATTGTTTGTTTTAAATATCTTGATATAGAATCTAACTAATGTTCTTTGTAATCGCTAGGGTTAGTAAGAAATCACTAATCCGTATAGCTGTTCTTTAACTTAGTGTTGATATTGTCGCTGTCAAGGACATGTTCATCACTAATGTTCTCAATAGAGCGTCATTCTCTATCATCCTTTGTCTGCCAATAAGGCTTCTTTGAGTTTCATCCTATAAGGCTTTTTTAGTTGCTTGCTGTTTTACCTGTTCCGATCATTTTTTTTTGTTTTAATGCTGTTTTGATGCATTAATTACTTGGCTTTATTTAGTTATTGTTAGTATGATTGTCTCCGGTTTAATAATTTTAGTTGATTATTCAGTATGTTTTGATTGTTACAGGCCTAAATGTTCAAGTACAATTTTCTTCACCATCAATAGAAACACAAGGACATCTTAACAAATAGTACTCAATTGGTATCTTATGGTTGTGAATCTTAACAAAAAAAAAGTATATTTTGGTATAAATATAATTACAGAAATTAAAATATTAAATAAAATATTCCTAACAAGTTCTAAAAAAACAATAGTGCAGTTTTTGAGGCAATATTTAAACTAATTTCCTTATCCAAGCAATGAATCACATGCTTATTACGGGTTTTAGCGGGTAAACTAATGCAGGTTGTGGATCTTGCAGACAAGTTCAGATGGATGTGGGGTGAATCGGCTGATCCGTTTGACATATGTAGTCTACACAAAAAATTGAAAAAAAAAACAAACAAACATAACAAGCTTGAGAAAATGTGAGTGTTTGCGCTTAAATGTACGGTGCATCAAAACCAAATGACAAATTTAACTATATTTTGTTTTATACAATAAAACACAAAATACATAACATTGACAAATATAACATCTTATAAAAAAATATATATATATACCGCCTGTGTACTGTTAGATCATATTTCTATATATCATATTATTCATATTAAATAAATAATTATTTGTATATTTTATTATATCTTAAAATTATTCATTGTAATATAAATTATGGTTTAACTATAAGGTTAACAACCAATTTTGATAGCGGTGAATTAACGGTTATAGTTAATATAATTATAACTATATATTACGCTTAACAGTCCGGTTATGATTTGAATACGGTTACAGTTTAGTTTTGATCATGCGTAGGACAAAATTACTTTTCCTCATTGTCTTTTTACGTAGTTATCTTTTTACTGATAATAATAATAATAAAAAATATCATTCATTTGTGTCTATTCTGAATTGAAAGTAAACCAAATATCATTGAAATTATGTATGTTATACTAAATAAATATTTAACAAACATTATTTGCACGTATGTGTACAGTCCGAATCTATTTTTAATAATAAAATATCTATATATTTTAAAATCCTAATTTTCAGTATTTCATATATCATTTCCTAATATATAGGACTACCGTATATCAATAGTTTTTTTAATTTCAAAATTAACATATTATCAAATTTTAGAGATTTTTAAAAATATCTAAACAAGAAATTTGATTTAAATTCCGAAAGCGAACAAAAATCACGGTTAAATATTCCCAAATTAAAATTTACAATCTCAAACAAAACTATTATTAAAATCACGGTTATGAGATGGAAAACATTGATATATATGTGATGAGATGGATTTATGTCCCGAAATAGACATACTACTTTCTCTTACTATTTTTTTAGACTTATTTGTCTTTGCTCATAACAAGACAAATCCGATCATTTTGTGTCTAAACCAATTAAAATCAAATCGAATACTAAATTGGTATGAGGTTCGATTATGAATTTTAATAACATTCCTAAAAATTGGTTTACAAAAATAATCTATATATATTTAATATATTGCAAACCTGATTACAAACTTAATTTTGAAATTAATCCCGCACATATGTGCGGGTCCGAACCTAGTTATAGTTATTATTGCGTTCCTCATATTTTATTCCATTTCTTAGATTCGTCTTGGGCCTCAAGGTTTAGATATGGCTCTGAGTAGACTTATTTTATAAGATCTAATCCTAATCGAATATAATTGAGCAGCCCAACACATGTTTTCACTTTGTTTTAAGGAAAACAAAATAAACATAAATAACGACGGTTGCATGATTGAAGAAAACTAACCTGAATATCCAAAAACATCAAAGAATCATGTATTCAAATGACGATCATAACAATGTTCAATTCATAGAAGAAAATACAAAGAAAAATAAATGAAAAGCTGTGATTAATTGGAAAAAGCCGAAACGTAAGCAATAGAAGAAACTAATACGGCAACGATGGTGAGTGCAGGAACTGAGACGATGCTTGTGCCAGAAGTGGGTGACGGTGCAGTCATTGACGGTGTCTCATCCGAAGATGGCGAAGTTGCCGGTGACTTGGCTGCAGATGGGGAAGTCTTGGGTGTTCCAGCCGATGGGGAAACTGAATCCATAATAACATTCATAATTATATATCTTTTTAAGTAACATACGAAAGTATTTATTAGTAAAAATAGAAAGGAGTAACACAAATGCAATGCGAGTAACACAATAACAATTACGGTATATCGAAATTCTTATTGGATAAGAATACAATACGGTAAAAGCTTTATAAAAAAGGTTGAGATTATGATTTTTTTTTTCTTTTTTTCTTGTCAAAAGATATTTTATTAATTGATATGAAAACCAATTCAGAACCAAAAAACAAAAACAAAAAAGTAATGATTTATGGGTATGTGTACGTGTATAGAGTTTGTTTATATATAGGTTTTGCCGAAAAAGGTTGATAACTATAAACTAACAAAAGAAATCTTTATTAAAAACATTAAAACAACTCTAAATAAAACACATACGTATGTGAGTTGAATTCTCACATACGCATACATTTTTTAAAAAAACAAAAAATTAAAAAATTAAAAACTACACTAACATTTTAAACGCCTTCTTATTCATCAAAAAGAGAAAATGAAAGAACACAAAAACTTCAGTTTTAGTTACCAATGTAATGTGTTTTTTGATCGAGTGAAAGCGAAAATTGAACAATTAAAGAAAATCTAATAATGAAATTAGCTACTGCCAAAAAGAAAATACATGTATATATATATTTTATATTTAATACTATACTATTTCAATATTTTTAAATCAAGCTCCAAGGGAAACAAACACAAAATCCCTCAATATTAATTACTCACATAATCGGTTTATCTAATTGAGGCAAAAACAAAATTAAAATTAAGAAAACATGAAAATAATAAAGTCAACACGTACCAGGAGATGCACCTGGTGTCGTACCGCTTGGAGTCATCATACCTGCAAAAAAAATAAAATAATAATAATAACACGTTAAAAACCTAAAAATATAACACAAGAAAAATAGAAAAAAAAAAGAAGAAGAAGAAACTAGCTTAGCATTTGAGACAAACTAAAATAATTTTTTTTTCTGAAAAAAAAAACTAACCGCAATGGGGAGGAGAAATGGAGAGTTTGCAAGTCTTAGGAGTGGCAAGAGCTCTTGTGTTATTCAATTCGATTCCCATATTATTGGCACTCACCAAACCGGAACAAATGCACTGTGGGTTAAATTTCAAAACAGTCTCTATCCCATCACAACAGGATTTCTCTGGCATAGTCTCGTTTGATCCGATGCTAAGGTAAGTGAGACAATCCATCATGTTTAATATCACCGAAGAACAATCAGCGCCTGATGGTCCTGGTGCTGGAGCTCCAACGGGGGACTTTTCCGGATGTGGTTTGTTACGTGCATGGATCGGTGTAACGAGTGATGATGATGATAGTAATAGTAAAACGATGGAAAGAAGAAGAGATTGCTTCATTATTGCTAGTTTTTGTTTTCTTTCTTTGAAGAGCGTATTGAGTTTATTTTGGTAGCTTTAATTTTTTTTGCTTGAGATAATATATTGAAGAATGGGGATTTTATATATGGAAGTGAAGCTCGGAAAAGAAAGGATAAGAATTATTTTCAAAGAAGAAAACGAAAAAAAAGATAAGGATTGTGTTGTTTGTTTTTTGAATTTGAAGTCCGATTCTTGTTCCTTAAATCTTGGAGTCTTGACATTATTGTTGAATAGAGGTTATTATTAGTTTATTATCATCGATTTGATTGTTTTGTGTTAGTTAAGTTACTCCGTTTTTGACTATCCGTTTTTTTGTAAAGCGTTAGTTAATTATCATACTATTTTAAAATAAAAAAATTTGACTTCTCCTATTAATTTGAATATTTATATAACGGAAAGTGCTAGTAGGATGCCTTTTTACAAAGAAAAGGATAGTTGCAATTTTGATTTTTATCTTTCTGTTATAAATTCTTTTACATATATTAATCTTGAATTTTTCTATAGTTTAAACCGAAACGGTTATAAATAGATTGTGTATTTTAACAATTTTCCTTCTAACCAATTTTTTTTTTTATATATTGTTAACACAATAGTTGCAGGTTTTCTGAAAATAATACCCTAATGCATTAGACATTTAGACTGAAATCAAAATAGCTTTTAAACATAGCACGGGTTGAAATTTCTTTTATTTATATTACAATTTTAGAATAAAATATAATTTATATGATTGTTTTTAAAAGTATTTTTGGATTATGCAATAAAACCATATGCTAAATATGATGGTTTGAAAAAAACACCTATTTTATAAGTTTTATATTGTTAATTTTTTGGTTTTATGTATGAGAAATGGTTATGTTTGTTGTTTGTGTTATTTTAATTTATGAACATGTTTGGTGAAAGTTTTTTAATATGACCCGTGCTTAGTTAAAATTTTATTTTTAACTGCATAATAAGATCTGAAAATCATGATTAAGTGTGATATATTGCCAACATTTTATTCTTTTTTACGTATAACAGTATATTTTTATGTCTAATAATATATATTTTGTAACAATACATGAAATATTAAAGACTTTTATTTTAGAAATTTTATAAATCATTGGAATATTCTCTTTAATAAGATTCTTTGGAATATTTTTACGTGTATTCATATAGCCCACAATTGACTAACTAATCTATAACTTTTTTTTTTTGTAACCAACCTATATTTAATCTATAACCTATTTTGTAACCAACTTATAAAAATTATATAGTCTACAAAAAAAAGTTGTGTACTTCCGTTTTATTATAGAGGGGATAGTTTTACAACAACTGAAAGAAGAAAAAAAATACTTGATAAAGAACCATATAAATGTTAGAGCTTCTCCAGTGGGGGCTTCTTACACGAAAAATAGTTAGGTTCACCCCTAGGGGTGAATGCTTGTATTCACCTCCTTTTATTACAACCAATCAGAATGTTTTATCTAATATTTCATTTAAAAATAAATCAAAATTAAATTAAAAAGCAACACAAATTAAGAAAACAAATTCTGTATACTTTTAATTAAGGAAAGTTAAATATTGAATAGGTTTAGATTTTACAATTAAACGAGATTATATATCGGTTTGGGTTTATAAATGAGAATTAAGATTTAGATTTTACAATTAGAACGAAATTATATGTCGGTTAGGGTTTACAAATGAGATGATTAATGTTTAGATTTTAAAATTAAAACAAAATTATAAGTCGGTTTGGGTTTACAAATGATGTGGTTAGGGTTTAGATTTTACAATTAGAACGAAATTATATATCAGTTGGTTTATAAAAAAATGGTTTGAGATTTTTATTTTACAATTATGTATACAAATTTTGTTTACTTATTTTATAAGGAGGTGAATGAAAAGGTTCACTCCAAGAGGTGAACCCAAGTATTATCCCTTCTTACACCATTTTTTATATTATAAGGACAATTCATGGGTTCACCCCTAGGGGTAAACCTCTCTTATTCACCTCCTCTTAATTAAGGAAACAAATTATAATTAAAGAAACGAAATCTGTATATAATTCAATTTTAATTATAAACATTATATTATAGTTTTTAATTATAACATCTAAATCCAAGTTACATTTTTATAAACCCAAACCGACATATAGTTTTGTTTAATTGTAAAATCTAAACCCTAACTACTCTTTTATAAACCCAAACCGACATATAATTTTCTTTAATTGTAAAATCTAAACCCTAACCACTATTTTATAAACCCAAACCGACATATAAATTTCTTTGATTGTAAAATGTACACCTAAACCCTAACCACTCTTTTGTAAACCCAAACCGACATATAATTTCGTTTAACTATAAAATCTAAACCCTGAACCTTAACCACTCTTCTATAAACCCAAACCGACATATAATTTTGTTTAATTATAAAATCTAAACCCTAAACCCTAACCACTTTTTTATGACCCAAACCGACATATAATTTTGTTTAATTATAAAATCTAAACCCTAACTACTATTTTGTAAACCCAAACCGACATATAATTTTGTTTAATTGTAAAATCTATACCCTAATCACTATTTTGTAAATCCAAACCGACATATAATTTTGTTAATTGTAAAAACTACACTCTAATCATTCCTTTATAAACCAAACTTAACATAATTTCCTTATTAAAAAATATACAGAATTTGTTTCCTAATTTTTTTTGTCTTTTTATTTTAATTTTGATTTATTTTATAAATATGATATGATATGATGTTTTGTTGTATTTTGATTGGTTAATTAAGAGAGGATGAATAAAAGAGGTTTGAACCCAAAATTTTTTCTAATTATAATAATAAAAAACTAGAAAAGGGTGAAGTGACCTTAGTGCAATGGCCACAGGTAAGTCCATCACACCCGGGATCATATCCCGCTCCCTACGAATGTAGAGATTAGGCTAATGGATAGGTCTGTTGTGGCCCAGTGGTTGACAAAAAAAAAAAAACTAGAAAGGGAAGGAGGAAAGAAGAGAATCTTTGATTATTTAATCAATCTAGAAAACGTTGCTTGTCATTTGTCATTATGTTACTAGGTATTTTTTTTATTGTCATTATGTAACTAGGTATTTTTTATTATTATTTAAAATTTAAATAAATAAAGAATATAATCCCCTTTTTAATAAAAGGGAAGTACACAATATAGTTTTTATAGACTTTCTATTTTTAATAAATGATTACAAATGGTTAAAAATAGGTTATAGATAGGTTATAGATTAATTTATATATTAATCGGTTACACCTAAATATTGGGTGCAACCTTAATTGGGGATATTCCAAATTGATAATTGATATATTAATTGTAACAAATAAAATCATGGATATTCCAAACTGTATTTTCGGAAGGTTTTAGTCCTATATCAAGTTGTACCAAAGATCTTTAAACACAATATTACAAATTTACTTTCCACATATTTTATTGATAAACCACAACGTTCAATAAAAATTAGGACCTGTGCTAGAGCACGGATTGAATTTTTTATATTTATATTATAATTTTAAGACTTACATACTCTAGCACGGGTTAAATTTTTATATACTCTAGCACGAAAGCTGCTGGACACACTCTAGCACGGATTAAAAATTTTATATATTCTAGCACGGATTAAAATTAACAATATAAGACTCACATAATAGATTTACATTCCATAAGTGATATTTACCATAAAAATTGTTTGCATGAATTGCATCCAAATAATATTATAAACAATTACATATATAATATTTTAAAAATAATGAAATCCATTTCAATCCGTGCTGTAGTACGAGTCCAAATCTAGTTAAATGAATATATGGAAGAATTCACATCCTCTCCCACCGTTGTAGAAGCTTTTATAGTCCCCAACCTGCAAAAAGGATCATGTAAATACCTACACTCAGTTCCTATAACTTCTATTGACCAGATCAATAAAACTAACAACGACTAAGTCTCAAACTAACAAATAACAAGCTTGTTAGTTTTCATACGACTCCAACAAATCTCTCCCTTACACTAGACATGTTACACTAACATCCAGTTTTCATTCCATGCACTCCAGAAAAGTAGAGATTCCAGTTGAGTTTTTTAGTAATTTAATAATTACTATTTTAAAGTTATATATATATTATTAATAATAAATAGATGAATAAGGGTAAATTTTTTTAAAAATCTTGTTACGAGAACATGAATGTGTAAATAATATTGTTAACTTTTTTATATTAAAATATGCATTTTTATTAGTATGTATATAATATGTCCAGCTGAAGACTTTGAAAATGAAACTTCTAAAAAATAAATAAGGATGCTTAACTATTATATAGAGTATATATTTAATAGAATCTTTGAATAATGCCTATTGGGTATCTCTTTTTTTAAAAGTATTGTTATTCTATCTATTTTCAATTTTATCTTTTCTAACTTCGTGATTCACAAACACAGTTGGAAAAATGTCTATTTCCTCTTTTATCTCTTGTTGTCGCTGAATTTCCTCTTTT
Source organism: Camelina sativa (assembly GCF_030686135.1). Taxonomy (NCBI): domain Eukaryota; kingdom Viridiplantae; phylum Streptophyta; class Magnoliopsida; order Brassicales; family Brassicaceae; genus Camelina; species Camelina sativa. The sequence goes on along the minus strand of NC_141881.1, from coordinate 13,265,821 downwards.
ATTTCTCGTTGTCGCTGAATTTTTTCTTTTATTCAAATAATATTTTTTATCTGCTGCTGGTGCTTGTTTTTTTTGTTGTTGGTAGAGATGAATTAAGATATAAATTGTTGGCGTAATAATATTTTTTTTATTAAAATCCTTATGTACTAATATTATAACACTGGTTATAAATAGATTTTGTAGTCATTTAATGTTTTTCTATTATTACAGTGCCAAATTAGTTCAAATATGTTTATTGAGAGTGATATTTAGTGGAGGTTATTGGTTTGAGATTTGAATAAATCAGTTTTAAAGACTTTAAATGTTATGTAGAATCAATTGTTATTAGATCAAGATTTTGTTAAATTCTGTTAAAGTTTATTTGTTATTTGTTTATGATTTGTAAAAAGTCATTTAAAATCTTAACAAATTTGAGTTATTGGATTCAGTCTTTTATAAAGTTTATAAATTTTTTGTGTTATTCACTTAAACAAAAGAATCTAGGATTGTTAATGAATCCAATTATTATGTTATTGATTCATGAGTTTCTATTATTTCTTCAGAAAATAAAGTCATGGAAAGTATCACAAAAGTACAGAGATTGTTTAGAAAACTTTACAAGATTTTAGAAAACTAAATAACAAAACTATAGAATACTCTCTCTAAGAATCTTTAAAAATCTTTCACTTATTATTTTTGATGATTTTGTTGTAGTTTTCAAATTTTATTTATAAATTAAAATCCAAATTGTTTGAGAGGTGAGACCGAAGAAAACAAAAAGAAAAGAAGAAATAAAAATAGAATTTGCGTTTTTGTAGCGAAGTGGGAGCAAGATTTTTTGCCACAATTATCGTCTTTTAATTCGTTGATAAAAGAGAAAAAGAGAGAAACCAACCGGGAACTGATTATGAGAATGAGTATTTTATTGTGGTCATTTTAGTTAAGAAATTATATATTACTAATAAATAGAGATATAATGGAAAAATTAGAAGAAATATTTCTTTACTTTTTTTTTCCTTCTAATGACTTTATTAAGGACCAAAGTTAAGATCTGTGTTTACAGCAGAGTATAAAAAGGATGGACAAATGTGATACAAGGCATATGGTTGATAGCTTGTAATCGCCGATTTTACTAAAGTATCAGCACAAGATATTTGTTCTCGTCGTTGGAAAGAGAATTGGATATCATCAAATCTTGTGCACCAATGCACGATCGTATCCATATAGTGTCGTAATCGTGGGGTGGATGCCTTCCTGTTGATGAGTCTTATAATGTCGATGTTGTCACCTTCAAACTCGACTCTTCTATAACCTAAAGCCCATGATGATTGTAGTGCCCACACGAGTGCTGTGCATTCTGCTTCTTCTATTGTGACTCGTTCTTGAAATTTTCCCATTCCTGCTTCAAGAAATACATTTGTGGAGTTTTAGAGTGAAACGACCCGACCCGTTTTTTTTTTTAATAAATAATAAATATAATATAATAAATAAACTACAACTAGTGGTCCCATACCCACTAGCCACCTAAACACAATCACAATCAACAGCAGAATACAATATCAATATCCAATAAATATAAATAACCAATATTCATAACATAACCAATATCCAAATAACCAATCATCAGAAAACGTGGAACCAGCAACCTAGCAATGTTTCTAATGACTCAACTCTAGCAACCTAGCAATGCCAGACAACATCCAATCGAGTCCCTAGAACATCCTCCTCTTCATTGCCTTGATTCCACGACCACACTTTGCCTTTACCTGCACTACAAACACAAATTGAGATGCATGAGTATTTTATAAATACTCAGTGAGGCAATCCTCCCATCTACTGGGCTATACACACAAGAAACAATGATTCCAATGTTCCAAACAATCAACAAACAAAGCATACAAAAAAGGAAAACGAACATCAACTTGCTGGAAGGGAGGTGTCGACCGACACCAACCAAGTGTCGATCGACACTGGCTCTTGGTGTCCATCGACACTCCCTCTGCATCTGCGATCCGCTCGAAGCTGAGAGTCGAATCTCGCTCCCAAACTCCACCAAATCGTCCAATACTCAAAACCCAAGCCTCATACATCCGTAGGAACCTGTAGCAACCAATCCCAGCAAGAAAAACACACAAACAAGCAACAAACAAGCAAGAACAAGCAAATCAAAGGCTTAGATTAGCCATGGTCATGCACTCACCTCTTTGCAGGAGGTTTCTGACCAACAATGGACGAATCTACACTCCCAGCAAGCTTCCTACACGTTCCTAACCTTGAATCCTCACTCCCACAGCAAGATCTCTCCCACAAAGCTCTGAAATCTCACAAACTCTCTCTAGAACCTCAAGAACAAACTCTCTCTTTGCTTTTCTCTCAAAGCGGCGAGACAACACCAAAAACACGACCCTAGGTCGTTTTCTTCCTTTTAAGACTCGGTTCAATGGTTTCCTTAAACCAAACTGGTCCAAATCGACGATTAAAGCAATCTAGTCGAACCAGAAAACAATGGTGTCGACCGACACCACCTTGGTGTCGATCGACACCCATCCAAAAAAACCAATTTTTGGTTCGCGGATGTTACACAAAGAATCCATCCCAATCCTGAGTCCCTGTTACCTTCATGATGGGAAGCATCGAAGTTGCATTTCACCCATCTTTGAGCTGGTGGTTTCCATTTTCCATGCCGTGAAGGTAAATGTTGGCTCCCCTGATATTGTTCTAGCTTCTCTGTTGTAGTGTTTAACCATTCTTCTGTATCAGTGAAAGCGTGTGTTCTTGTAACATTCGGATCAATCTGTTTCCGGTTGAACACCATTGAATTTCTGCTTTTCCATATGTACCACATAAGCCAAAATGGGGTGTATCGATCGAGTTTGGGAATACGAGTATCCTGGTGAAGGTGAAACAAGTGTCGTAGTTTTTATTCAAGTGAGACATTTGAATCCCCTAAGATATGTGTATGTATGCCAATAGATCTCCACATTGGTACGATAGTAGGACAAGAGAAGAGGATGTGTTCGCTTGTCTCTAATTCATAACAGCAACTTGAACAGTAGGGGTTTATCATTATGTTTCTTCTTCTTAGGTTCTCCGCAACACCAATTGTTCCGGAAGCAATACGCCAGAGAAAGTGCTTAAGTTTAGGAGCAATATCCAGTTTCCAAATGCTTTTAGCAATATATGGTTTTGTAGCCATGGGTGCCTTTGGTGTATTATCAGTTTTGGCGAGGTCAAGAGCTTTCTAGTAGCCAGATTTGACAGTGTACTAGACATCCTTCATGCAGCTCCATAAGATACTCATCATCAATCTCTTTGTATGGTAGATATATCTTGTGAATGAGATGGTGATCTCTTGGATCAACATATCTGGAAAGCATATTGTCATCCCTTTGTTTTGTCGAAGCATTAATCAATACACCAACGCTTAAATCTGGGTCAGTGTCATTGATTAGATTCGGGGCCTTGGGGGTATTTCTTTATTTATTACTAGGGGACACTCCGGACTACGCCCGATATAACAATTAATAGGTTTATTTTCATTTTTCATTTAATGTTGTATACAATCTATCATCATATTTGCTTATTAAAACATTTGCATACTTGTTCAAATGTTAAATATATTCATATAAATGTTACTTTTTTTTTAAAAAAATTCTTATAATGTGGAAGTCTTATTATTTTGTTGAATTTCTAAAATAAAACTTTTGACTAACATTAGCTTTTTTTTTGCTTTTACAATGTGAAACTATTTGTAAAACATGTTTATGTATGGTATTATAAGATAATAGATTTAAAGCTTAAATTTTTTTGAAACATGAACTGTTTATGTAATTGAATTTGCTAAGTTACATATGTATCTTCTATGAACATTACTGTCTTTGTTTTGATCCAGTAAATATTCAGTTTCTTTCATACCACCTTATGAACCACTATCATTTGGTAGATAGACTATTGCAAATATTAAAGTGTGACAATAATTAACTTGACTTATAAATTTGGGTTTTAAACGAAATAAAATAAACAATGACGAAAACAAAAGTCAAAGGGTTTTTCACAAGGTCGAGAGAAGGGAAAGTTCCTTTTTTCGTTAACTGGAGAGAACATAACTTTCAGATTCTGTAATTTCATTCGATTCTTATACCTTATTTCTTTCTATATCTATTGCCATCGCCTAATGAAGTCTGGGAATCGCCATAAACATCCTGATTTGCTGACTGAAACGAAGAGCAATACGAATCAGTTTTGGGATGGCAGATAAGTTTTGGGATTGCAGATAACCTTTCATTTTCCAATCGGAATGGAAATCTATTTTTTCATAGAGGTTAGCTTAAATCTCTATTCATCCTATTTAATTGTTCGGCTTTAAAAAACCAATTTGATAAATTGCTTTTAGCAGTTTTTTAATTTACATTAGAATGTCGATCCCTTTTCTTTCGATTACTGAATGTGTGATTTGGTGTGTGATCTCACATGCAGAATATGCAATTAAGGCAGAGAGGTGGTTTGTTGTCTATTCATCATCGACACCGGGAGAGCTATGAGCAAAGATTGATTCTATACTACGAAGGTTCGTTTACCAGATCGAGTTGACAAATTGTAGACTTGATTACATGTCGGAATTGAAGCTTTAAATTAGAAATCACATAGGTGCGTAAGAGAATACAAACCTGATGTAATAGATTTAAGCTTATATCTATGAAAAAGTTTAGATCATTGTACTTCTACATATTGGGCAATTTTGTTTTGCATGCAACCATGGAATTATACATTCATGGTGATAGATGTACTTGCAATTGAGGTTGTTGATATCATTGCATCCTTTGAATGTTTGCAGACAGATGGTGCACTCTTCATTTTCTTCTTCTGCGGTTGGAAGTCTTTGGAAGTCTCTAGATCGGCAATGAGGACATCTATGTCTAATCTGGAATTGGCATGGAGGGAGAAATCTGTGATTGTGAAACTTGGAAGAATAGACCTACCAGTTGGAGGTTCTGCTATTCGAACTGCATTGAAGAAGGTGATGAACCTTGATGTCATTCTTGTTGCGTCGATGTCTTCGATTTCATGATATGATAGAATGTAGTGAAGGTTGCTGCTCAAGGTTTGTGAGGTAGGTCCTCCACTGTTTGGGGTGTAAGGGATGCGTATGTTGATGTGGTTTTGATTCGTGTTTGGTCTTCTGATAATGACGGCGATTTCATGGGATCTTTGAATGTTAATGCTGATAGTTTCGTATGAAAAAGTAGAAATGAGATTTGGGTTATCTCCCATGGCTTTTTTTTTGAGCTTTTTGGTTTTTTTTTTTGTTTCTCTTTTCATAAGAGTAACTGGTTATTTATATTAGAGCTTAGTCGTTTAGAGTTCCATGGACGGTTGGTAACTTTGTTTTTGTTTCGAATTTCTTCTGTATTCATTGCCATGACTTTCTTATTTATTATTAAAATTCATTGAATCTTGGTGAGGTGGGTGTTTTTTTTTTTTTTTGAATCTAATGTTAAATTATATTCAAAAGAAAAATAAACATTTTTACAAAGCTTGGATATAAATTGTTTCAAAACATTTCAAAAACAAAAGAGCTTTAAACTTAATTGAATCTTGCTTCAAACCATAGCTGGATGCTAGAACCACCATCATCCTTGATTGTGCTCAGGCGGTTTCGAATGTTCTTATCAGCGAAGGTGACAAGCTTCATAACCGTTTAAGGTGTTTCACCATGGCGCTGTTCATTCCGCTCTCGCCAAAGTGAATGTATCGTATTCTGGAAGACATATCCCACAATGTATCGTATCCTGTTGCAATTCTGTTTTTTACCACCAGCCAAGTGATGAATGCGTATTTGGGGGTAGCATGTGGGAACCAAATCCCTTTGTGTTCCTCCATTATGAGACGGTTTACTCGGAGAAGCTGCCAAGTAGCCTTCGTCGAGAACCGTGCTTGATAAACACCCTCCTTGCATCGCCAAAGAGATACGTCAGAATCTGCAGATGCTCTTGTAAGTCGATATCTTTGGATTTCCTCGTCTACAGAATAGAACAAATCAAGTCTATGTGTCCGCTGTCAAGGCATAGCTAACACATCATCCACCATAGCAGTTATCGGGATCCCATTGCAATATATCCCCGATCACCAACCAAGTCTCGTAAACAGCCCAGGGAGCACAAGTTGTCAAACCAAAAAGAAGTCATGGAACCATTTTTTACCTCTACACGATGAAACTGCTTCGCAACCTCTCTATATTTCAGTAGTTTCTTCCAAATCCATGAACCTCCATTAGCGTTTTCTCTAACAGCCCATAGAAAACCATTATGAAGGAGATAACGTTTAACCCACTGAACCCACAGCGAGTCCTTAGCGGATAGGATTCTCCAGATAGGTTTAAACATGCATACTTTATTAGCCTCCTCAATAGAGCGCAGACCTAGACCCCCTTCACTTTTCGGCAGAGAGACCTCGTTCCATGATACCTTTGTTTTCTTGGCATTGAGAGATGGCCCCGACCAGAGAAAAGCCGAACACAACTTATTTATTTCCTGAATGCACGCTTTAGGTAGCCTAAAAGCTAATCCGACCAGAGGTGGGTGTTTGATGTTCAATACTCTATAGTTACATATTTTAAACTACCTTCTACAGGGAAGCTGATCCGACAAAATGGTAATCGTGTTGTTTTAAATCAGTTATATTATGATGGTTTTTTTTTTTTTGTATGTAGGAATGATCATTTGTATTTATGTTTTCATGATGATATTTGTTTTTGTTTTTAACGGGCCTTTCATTTAAATGTCTGTAGGCCCATTGAATTGTACCCATTGTTGTTTGGCCTTTTTAGGTAGTCCAACAACTTATGTATTGTTTTTTGGATTAGTTTTGTTTAAATGGGGCTGCATCCTAAAATTTAGCTACTTGGTCTTTTTTTTCTTCGTAAAATATCGTTTGTAGATTATTAGTCTCATTGACTAAGAGTAGATGTCTATTTGTTAAAATTGACTTGATTTTTTTTTTTTAACTACAGGAAACTCCAAATCGAGAATAAAGAAGAAGCTGTTATGTTTGGTTTACAGAAACATGTCTCATGGAAGTTTACATAAGATCCTTGTGATGCAAGTTCTGTATCTCTTCTTGTGGTAGTTAATCTATACTTGAGAGTCTTTTTCATTCCTCCACTTTCCCCGACTCTGCTTTCTTCCTTTTGGTTAAACCTGCATATGTGCGTGATTATAGACTTTGGTCAGTCGGTTTTTTTTTGGTTTGCATTGAAAAGCTAACATTGTTGTTTTCGGTCATTGGATTAAAATCTAGAGTATTTCTTACAATTGGTGTTCTGGAAGGTGTGTCTACGGTCTGAAATTCGATGGAATTTGATCCTGCATCATTAGAGAAGAGTGTCAATAAATTACATTTGTTTGGTAATAAGTGTAGGGATTTACCATTGTCTTTGGGTAGGTCATTGTAGATTTCCTTGTATACAATATTTGTAGTACCATCTTTTTTAGATTCTTCTCCTTGTAGAATAGTGAGGCCATTAGGAGATGTAACTCTAGAAAGAGCAACATATAGTTGTCCGTGACTAAAAACTGGACTTGGCAGATAGAGGACAACATTCTTTAAGCTTTGGCCTTGACTTTTATTAATTGTCATTGCATAACAAACTCTAACTGAAAATTGTCGTCTTCGAAGTATGAAGGGATGATCTGATTCTGGGGGTGATAAAATAATCCTTGGTATGAATACCTTCTTCCCAACATGCGTTCCTAGTTACTATTTCAGCTTCTATCACTCTTTCTCCTAAATTAGTGACTATCATTCTTGTACCGTTGCACATTCCTTCCTTTTGATTTAAGTTCCGTAGAAGCATTATTGGGACTCCTTTTTTGAGGGTTATCTTGTGCTTGGGCAAACCAGGAAACTCTAAAGAGTTTAAATACTCTACAAGATATAATGCTTCATAATCTGCTCCCACTGTATCCGCTTCGCCTATGCTATCTAAGCTTAAGTATTCTTTTGATTCTCCTCCAACCTGAGATAACATGTAGGCATTTATCTCATCAACATACTCATTTCTTGGAGTTAGGATTGCTTGTTCTGTCAAATATTTAAAGGTGGTGTCGGAGCTTTCTTGTAGTGGATATGCTGCTTCAGTGATTTGTTGGAGTTGGTTTCCTTTTGGTTTTAGAAAAAAAAAGAATGGTGAACTTGTACGACTTCACCTTCATCTTTATCATTCGCATCATCTGTTTCACATGTTGGTGCGGTTCCATTGCCAATAGTTAGTAGCCAAGCTGCGAATCTTGTTTATGAATGGTGTAGTCTCATGTTTGTTTCCAACATATATACTTTGCAGGAATTCCATAAATATGAGTGGCTTATAGATGCAAGTACCGTATCTGCTCTGGTTCCATGCGGTATCACAGGTAGGATCTGCCTAAAGTCTCCACTGAGTAGGACCGTCTTTCCGCCAAAAGGTTTTTCGCACGTTGAAGAGTCTTCTGTGGAAAGCAAGTCTCTCAATGTTCTGTCGAGCGCCTCAAATGTGTGTCGATGAGACATGGGTGCTTCATCCCATATGATCAAGTCATATTTGATTAATAGCTCTGTAAGCATTGTACCTTTTTTAATTTCACAGATGGAATCTTCAGTTACGATTAGAGGGATCTTGAACCTTGAATGGGATGTCCTTCCACCTGGGAGAAGCAACGCTGCAATGCCAGATGAAGCAACAGATAGGACTATCTGTTTCTCTGATTTTAATTTGGAGATTATTGTCTTGTAGACAAATGTCTTCCCAGTTCCCCCAGCTCCATAGAGGAAGAATAGTTGTCCCATATTGTTGTAGACGGATTCCAAAACTGCCTTGTAGACATTTTGTTGTTCTGGATTAAGTTGGTTGAACAGTTTATGATGTTCTTCTCCCTCTTTTTTTTATGTCGTATTGTTGTTCTTGTCGCCATAAGCTGTTGCCTAATTCTTTTAGGACTTTTAAATCAGGTTTAGGCATATCATTGAAGTCCATGAGTGACCGTTCATGTTGGTGGAGGATTTGTTCTATCTCGATCAAAGTATAATGTTGCAGCTCATCCTCTTTGAAATTCATACTGGGAAATCCAAAAGCTCGCCGTTGCTTCTTAGGTATGTCATCTGACATTGATTTCCACGTCTGTTCCCACAATCATAGTGGTTTTGCAGCTTCACAGTATATAAGCAATAGAACAAATAGTTGGCGTAACTGAAAAGCTGTTGCCCATTTATTCGCTTCATTCATAGCCTGATGCCACTCTTTATCGTTGTTTAGCAAACCTCTTGCGTAACATGTTGTCTTATAATCTGCTTGAATTACTCCACCTACTGTTTTGATGTCGTCGTAGTTTCATGGCCCTCTAACGACATTGAGCAATATCCTAAGGTAGTATAACTCACCAGAAGTTGGGTGGATATTGACTATTCTGCCTATTGAATAACCCCGTTGTCTCTTATGCCAGAGTTTTTTATCATTGTCCCAGACAAAGTGAACTGAAAATTCGACATAGGTATATTGTCTTGCTTTTTCACACTGGTCACATATTTCCATCCATGCTATGAACATGGTCCTTTCGATATTAGCTCTTGATAAGACATATTGCAAATTTGCTGTCTATTTGTAAGCAACTGATTGTTGACCTTCAAGATGGATAATCAATTTCTGAACTGAAGGCTTCCTTTGGTGTATGTGAAATGCAAAAATACGCCACATAGCTTCACAAGCAGAGAGATATCAACAGTCTAAGTACTCTTGAATTTCATTTCTTTCCTTGTCAACCCTTGTAGTCTCTTGACTATTGCTTGTGTTAGTAGTACCTTTCTCGATCAAAATAGTTGCTTTATCCACTCCTTTTGTTACATATTTGAAAAGTTACTTCACAGAATTTGAAGTGTTGCACCATTCCACATTGATGTGTGCTTGATATTTTTTCAAAATAGGCAGATTGTGTGGTATGACAAAGCGATTATCCAACCTTGTTCTCCTTTAATGACAGTGTTTTCTTCGTTAGGATGTCGACGATATATAATATAGCCGGATTGGTTAATCGTCGTGTGCTCATTGTAAGGACGGGGATACTTTTTCGTGCAGACTTTATTTGCCATGCAAGGAGACGATGGCCTATCAATTCCACAAGGTCCATGCATTATGTGCTTTTCCACCAGTTCAAATCCAAGTGTGTCTTCACTTTTGTTAGGTATATTGTCCTTCTTTTTTTAGGGATCTTCTATTTTTTTCATCATGCGGGAATTAGAATTAATTTCCGTTTATCTACTTTTATCCATGTGGGGTGGAAAGAAACGTCTCTATTCAACTACAAAATTTATTTTGTACACGGCAGGAAGTTCTATTTTTTTATTAATAGGAGTTTTAGGTATAAGTTTATATGGTTCGAACGAACCAACATTAAATTTAGAACTTTTAGCTAATCAATCCTATCTTGTTACACTCAAAATACTATTTTATTTTGGATTTCTTATTGCTTTTGCCGTCAAATCATCGATTATTCCTTTACATACTTGGTTACCTGACACCCACGGGGAGGCACATTACATTACATGTATGCTTCTTGCTGGAATCTTATTAAAAATGGGAGCATATGGGTTGGTTCGAATCAATATGGAATTATTACCCCATGCTAATTCTATGTTTTCTCCTTGGTTAATGGTAGTCGGTACAATCCAAATAATTTATGCAGCTTCAACATCTCTTGGTCAACGTAATTTAAAAAAGAGAATAGCCTATTCTTCTGTATCTCATATGGGTTTTATAATTATAGGTATTAGTTCTATCACGGATCCTAGACTTAATGGAGATATTTTACAAATAATTTCTCATGGGTTTATTGGTGCTGCACTTTCTTTCTCGGCAGGAACAAGTTATGATAGAATTAGGCTTGTTTATCTTGATCGGTGGAATGGCTATCTCCATTCCAAAAATATTTACAATGTTCACTATCTTATCGATGGTTTCCCTTGCATTGCCGGGCATGAGTGGTTTTATTGCAGAATTAATTGTTTTTTTTGGAATAATTACCAGCCAAAAATATTTCTTAATTTCCACAATATTAATTATTTTTGTAATGGCAATTGGGATGATATTAACTCCTATATATTTATTATCTATGTCACGCCAAATGTTCTATGGATACAAGTTAATTAATGTCAAAAACTTTTCTTTTTTTTGATTCTGGACCCCGAGAGTTATTTCTTTCAATCTCTATTCTTCTGCCCATAATTGGTATTGGGATTTATCCTGATTTTGTGCTCTCGTTAGCAAGTGACAAGGTCGAATCTATTTTATCTAATTATTTTTATGGATAGTTTTCAAGAAATTAAAAAAAGCATTAAAGTGAATTGTAATGAGAAGTCTTTGGTCTTTGTATTGAGAACCTTTTGAATCATTGTACTACTTGATTCAAAAGTTTCTTGATAATTTACTACTAAAACTAAATTAGATTTCTTAACTTATACGAAGTTAGAGTTAGATATAAATGCTATTTTTTTATTTAGATTTGGATTCCTTTTTGTTTAGTACTTTAATTCGATGTAAAGGAACCATAACTATGTAAACCTTTTCCTAAAAGATTGACGCCAAAATAGCATATCCAAATTAAAAGAAAACCTATCGAAGCCACAAGGGCAGAATTTATACCCCTACCATTCCTATTCGTTTTAATATGTAAATAAATTGCGAATACCGTCCAAGTAATAAATCCCCAAGTTTCTTTTGGGTCCCAGTTCCAATATGAACCCCATGTATCATTAGCCCAGACAGCTCCTGAAAGAATGCCAACGGTTAAAAAGATAAATCCAAGACTAATAATACGAAAACTCCAAAAATCTAATTGTTGAATCAGTTGATACCTATAATAATTTCTAGAAAAACTAAAATTAATGTTTTGTTGTAGTAAAATAGAATTTCTTTCATATATGTAGTAAAGTACATCAAAAGAAAAAAATTCATTTAATAAATATTTTTTTATATTCTTTTTCCAAAAAGAAAAAGTAGGTCCGACTTTCCAAAATGTAATCACTAGAAGAGCTATTGATAATAATGATCCGCATAACAGAGCGCCATAGCCTAATATCAACATACTTACGTGCATCATTAACCACTGGGACTGGAGAGCTGGTACTAATATTGCAGACTGAGGCATTTTGTTTAAAAGACCTGAAGTAGCAAAACCCTGAATAAAAAAAGCACTTGGCGCAGTTATTGCGTTTAAGTGATTTTGTTGTTTTTTATTAAAATAGGAAACCATATGAATAAGTGAAAAACCCCACACAAGAAAAATTAATGATTCATATAAATTACTTAATGGAAAATGTCCTGAATAAATCCAGCGAGTGAATAATAATCCTGTTATACCAAAAACCATAATTATGATTCCTTTATCTGATGAATCAAAAATCCTATGATTTCATCTAAATTAACTAAAAAAGTTAAAACAAATAAATTGTTAGTACAATTGAAACGACCAAAATATATATATGAGTTAATATATGCTCTAAAATTGAAAAAATCATAAAAATTTTGTTAAAAATTAATAAATTAATACTAGGTTTTACCCGATTTTATAAAAAGTCAGGTATTATTTTGATTATAAAACTTAGAATATCTCTTTTAGAAGATCTTATGCCGCTACTCGGACTCGAACCAAGATGCTCTAGCACTGCTTCCTAAGAGCAGCGTGTCTACCAATTTCACCATAGCGGCAACTTGTTCAAAACAATATTAACAATATAGTTGCTTCCATAGCGGCAACTTTTTTAAACCGTTTATCTCAATGATTCGAGAATGTGGGATGTTAGAGTTTCCGTGTTATGGGGAGTCTCTTTCATGGCGAGGTAATCGCTGCAATAATCAGGTAGTCCGCTGTAGGTTGGATCGTGCTCTAGGGAACGAAGATTGGCACACACTCTTTCCATGTTCGCGGGTGGATTATCTGGAAATGATAGGATCGGATCATCGTCCTATATTAGCCTCTTGTGCGAAAGCTGATGGAAGACACTTTCGTCAATTCCGTTTCGATAAGCGGTGGATGGGGAAAGAAGGGTTTTCTGGAGCAGTGGAATCAGGGTGGAATCGTACAAAAAATTTCAGAGTACCAATGTTTGTGGATAAAATCAAAAATTGTAGGAATTCTATTTCATGGTAGAGGAAGCAGAATGTTCCGAATAGCAACACTCTTATCTCTTCCCTAAAGATGGCTTTAGAGGAGGCAAAAAACGATGATTCTATTTCACACGCGGAGATTCACATTATTGAGAAGAAGTTAAAGGATGCATACCATGATGAGGAACTGTATTGGCAACAGAAAAGTCGAAAATTTTGGTTACGAGTGGGGGATAAGAATACTAGTTTCTTTCATGCTTCTACTAAACAGAGGAGGACTAGGAATAAGATTGTGGGGCTGTTTGATTCAGAGGATGTTTGGGATGAATCGAATGAGGGTATGGAGAGGATTGCATCTGATTACTTCAATAAACTATTTGCCCAACCAGATGTGTGTGGTATTTCAGAAATGGTTCAAGCGGTCAATCCTTTTGTCACCGAGCGTATGAATAGGGAGTTAACTAAGGATATATCTGAGATGGAAGTTCGTAAGGCCTTATTTGCAATGCATCCGGAGAAAACGCCGGGTCCGGATGGGATGACCGCACTTTTCTTTCAGAGGTTTTGGCCTCATCTTAAAGGGGATCTGATTGCCCTCGTTAGGGATTTCTTTCGAACTGGGAAATTTGACCCCAGACTTAATGAAACTAATATTTGTCTGATCCCAAAGGTTGATGTGCCTAAAAGGATGGCAGAATTCAAGCCTATTAGTTTGTGTAATGTGGGTTATAAAATTATATCGAAGATTCTGTGCTTTCAGTTAAAAAAGATTTTGCCCTTGATTATTTCGGAAACACAATCGGCCTTTGTGTCTGGACGATTAATTACAGATAATATTCTGGTGGCACAAGAGATGTTTCACGGGTTACAGACCAATAGGATGTGCAATACGGAATTTTTGGCTTTCAAAACGGATATGAGTAAGGCCTATGACCGAGTTGAATGGGATTTTCTGAAGGCGGCCTTAATTAGGCTAGGTTTTGATTCCAGATGGATTTCTTGGATAATGTGGTGTGTGAGTTCGGTTTCCTATCAGGTGTTGCTTAATGGTCAACCATGTGGCTCCATTTTACCAAAACGAGGCCTGTGGCAGGGGGATCCTTTATCCCCTTACCTGTTTATTTTGTGCACTGAGGTGTTGATTGCTAATATAAAAAAGGCAGAAAGGGAAGGAAAAATATCGGGCATTAAGATTGCCCGAGATTCCCCTCCTATTTCTCATTTGTTGTTCGTGGATGATAGTCTGTTTTTCAGTAAAGCGGATGAAGAACAATGTTCAACAGTTATGGATGTCATAGGCAACTATAGTAAAGCATCCGGCCAGGAGGTAAACTTAGACAAATCATCGATTATGTTTGGTAAAAAGGTGCCTGCAGAGGTCAAGGACAAGGTAAAATCTGTTATTGGAATTTCCAATGAAGGGGGAATGGGCTCCTATTTGGGAATCCCTGAGAGTCTCGGTGGCTCAAGAGTACAAGTTTTCGGTTACGTTCGTGATTGGTTGAATGACCGGGTTAATGGTTGGACTGCAAAATTTTTATCTAAGGGAGGAAAGGAAGTTTTATTAAAGTCGGTGGCTTTGACCCTGCCTACGCATGTTATGTCCTGCTTCAAACTTCCTCAAGGATTAACATCCAAATTGACGAGTGCTATTTCCAATTTTTGGTGGAGTTCTGATGGGAAAGATCGGGGGCTCCATTGGGTGGCATGGGATAAAATGTGTAAAGATAAATCTGAGGGAAGATTAGGATTTTGGGATTTGGAGATTTTTAATGATGTGTTATTGGCCAAACAGTATTGGCGGTTAATACAGTTCCTGAATTCTCTGTTTGCTCAAGTTTTTAGGAGTCCATATTTCAGGAATAAGCATCCGTTAGTGGCAAAAAAACCTTATTCTCCCTCCTTTGGGTAGAGAAGTATTTTCTCAACTAAAAGTTTAGTGGAAAAAGGAATCCGATGGACAATTGGCTCAGGGTTTAATATATTGGTCTGGCATGACCCGTGGATCCCTGATCAACACCCTCGACCTGCTCGTGGTAGGGGACAGCATCTGCACCCAAATTTAATGGTTAACCATCTGATTAATCCTCGAACTAAAGAATGGCATTTACCTATACTTCAGGAATATATGGATCCGGAGGATATTCAAATTATTCTTAGTTTGCCAATTAGCAAATATTTTAGACCAGATCGATTGGTATGGCATTATACACAATCGGGACGGTATTCGGTTAAGTCAGGGTATAAGGTAGCTCAAGACATGAAGGCTGACATTGAGGTTGGTCCCAATGTTAGTGCCCTGAAAGCTAAGGCTTGGGAACTCCCGGTACCCCCTAAAATCAAACACTTTTTCTGGCAGATCGCCTCGGGTTCCCTTCCGGTGACGGTGCGATTAGCCTCCCGGGGAGTTAATTGTGACACGATATGCAAGAGATGTGACTTGGAGGAAGAGTCTATTAATCATACCTTATTTGAGTGCCCTCATTCACGTCAAGTTTGGGAGAGGATTTTTGATGGACCTGACATGGATAAGTTCCCAGCTGGTTCAATCTACTCAAATTTAGATTTTATCTATGGCAAAGGTTTGGCTCATATGGCTTTAGGCACTACCCATAGCTCGATCCCATGGTTGGTCTGGTTTTTATGGAAGGATAGGAATAGCAAAAAATTTCAAGGTCTACGATCAGAGCCAATGGATATTATTAATCAGGCTTTACGTGAACAATTGTGGTGGAAGGAATCACAATTAACTGCAAGGGTTGATTCTGCCTCGACAGATTCTCCGATTACGCTGGAGCCTTTAATTCATTGTCAGGTGGATGGCTCGTGGAAAGCCACAGAACCTCATTCAGGGTTAGGCTGGTGGTGTGGTGATGGTGAGAATCAGACTTTGGTAATGGGTGCCAAATGTCATCGTCGCAGTGCATCTCCACTTTATTCAGAGTTAGAAGCATTATTATGGGCGATGGAGTGTATCCGATCCAGAGGGATTGATTACCGGAGATTCGAGACGGATTCTGCAGAGTTGTTAGCAATGGTGCAAGTTCCGGAGGAGTGGCCGGCCTTCTCAACGCTTCTGGAGGAGTTTCAGGCGCTTAGTGCTTCAATGCCTTCCTTCACCCTTATCAAGATCCCAAGGACGTCCAATGTGAAGGCGGATTGCTTAGCTCGTTCTTCCAGAGACTTAGTTTCAGAATCTTCTTTTGTTAACTTTTTTCCTCCAGTTTGGGCAACCAATCGAGGAGTTTTATTTTAATTATTTAATGTGAGGTTGAAAAGAAAAAAAAACAATATTAACAAGTTTTGATTCAATCGTCGAGATTCAAATTTAAATAAAGAAGCCAATTGATTCAAATTTCCAATTGATTTAATCAATTAAAACTTTTTGAAATATGTATTCGGGTTTTAATTCAATTAAGATCTTTTTTATCTGAGTTATTTAAAATTATTTAAATTCACCTTTTGTCCTTTATATTTTTCTAGAATACAATGAAAAATATAACTAAATTCAACTTTAACCCAAAGACAAAATTCGAAAATCTCTTTATCATTTTTTTTTCATTTATATGATAACAAAATGATTTTTCAAAAAATAAAAATTTCTTCAAAACCTTTAGACATATTAAATAAAATTAGATTTTCTTAATTGCTCGAGAGAAATCAAAAAATTCTCAAAATATTTTTTATGTATCTTTTTATATTGTACAAACATAAGATTTTTTTATCACTTGATTTTTTGATCACTTAAAGTAATTAATTTAAAAATATTTTATTTCCTCATTAAGAGGAAATAAAAGATCTTTTTTTTTATTGTATCAAGATAGTGGTGGGGAAAATATGAACCCCCCTTCTAAAAAAATGTGAACCTTTTTTTTTTTTCTTTTGGTTCCTATTTTTTTATATGTATTTTCAAAAATTAGTTTTTTAGTTAGGCTAATTCTAATTTTTATAGTTTTTTTATTTATTTTGCTGTACAATAAAACTTTTTGAATTACCTGTAGAAAGTGATTTCCCTAACGAAAAAGCTTTCAAAGCTGTCCATTATCCCTTCCTTTTCCAAATTTTTTTACGAATACGCTTTTTCGAGACAGAAGTATGTTTTTTTGGAACTACCATTCAAAAATGAAAAAAAAAATTTCAGTGGTATAATTGGATGTCAAAGACATTTATTATTCTATTCTTTCGTACTCCATATAGAGTTATTTTTTTATTATATATTATTTTCAAAACAAAAAAGACATAGGTATATTGTCTTGCTTCTTCACACTGGTCACATATTTCCATCTATGTTGTGAACATGGTCCTTTCGATATTAGCTCTTGATAAGACATATTGCAAATTTGCTATCTATTTGTAAGCAACTGATTGTTGACCTTCAAGATGGATAATCAATTTCTGAACCGAAGGATTCCTTTGGTGTATGTGAAATGCAAAAATACGCCACATAGCTTCACAAGCAGAGAGATATCGACAGTCTAAGTACTCTTGAGTTTCATTTCTTTCCTTGACAACCCTTGTAGTATCTTGACTATTGCTTGTGTTAGTAGTACATTTCTCGATCAAAATAGTTGCTTTATCCACTCCTTTTGTTACATATTTGAAAAGGTACTTCACAGCATTTGAAGTGTTGCACCATTCCACATTGATGTGTGCTTGATATTTTTTCAAAATAGGCAGATTGTATGGTATGACAAAGCGATTATCCAACTTTGTTCCTCCTTTAATGACAGTGTTTTCTTCGTTAGGACGTCGACGATATATAATATAGCCGGATTGGTTAATCGTCGTGTGCTCATTGTAAGGACGGGATACTTTTTCGTGCAGACTTTATTTGCCATGCAAGGAGACGATGGCTTATCAATTCCACAAGGTCCATGCATTATGTGCTTTTCCACCAGTTCAAATCCAAGTGTATCTTCACTTTTGTTAGGCAGTTCCGCCGAAATGATTGAATTAATTTGACCAGGGCTTGGTTGTTTCGGTGTCTTATCCAACCATAGAAGTATATGAGCGTGTGGGAGGCCGCGTTTTTGGAACTCAATGGTGTGTAGCACTGAAGGAAATGTGTAAATCATGTAAGTAATTAAAAATTTTAAATTGATTTAAACATAAATTAACATTGAGAATGTACTATTTTGTCTTTTAGTATTTTTAGGGCTTCCACTCCCCTCCTATATAAAGCCTTGTACCTGCAGCCACCAAAGGGGTCCAGCTTTTTAGATATTCTCTAAACCTAGTTTTTACCCTTTTGGGAATTATTCTTTTTGCACTTTTATTTTTCTTAGATCTTGTACTTGAAAAAGACTTAATTCTTCAATATTGTTGGTTTCATAACTTTCTTAATATTGAGAATTTGAGTTTGATCCTTTCATCAACATTGAAGATCTTTGTTTCATCTTTCTAATAATGCAAGTTTCAATATTTTCTGGGTTTTTGACTTTGTTCATCATGTATTGTTGTGAGTAGTTTGCTTAGGATCTTGAGGATGGGTTAGGATGGATTGATCTTGTGGTTTGTGTGATTTGGTCAAGCTTGATTGTTGTAGATCTCTTCTAGGCTAGATGTTCTTAATGCTGATCCTATATCTGAGAGGGTAGGATCTGATTTCAAGCTTCTTAGCATCACACCAATGTTTAAGAAGCATAGATAAGGCTAGATCTAGAGCTTACCATTAGGCTTGCTAAGAGATTAGAGGTCTTGTTTGGTTTGAGATGTATTGCTTAATGTCTGCTTGTGTAGCTTCTTTACTATGTGAGAACAAGTCTAGAAATGCATAGGTTTGATTGTTTCTTGCCATGAGAGTGGAAGAAACTTGTCTTAGATTTATATGTCTAGAGGTTAGCTCAAAGTTTGCTTGAGATTTGTTGACTAAGTTAGATAACCACAATGATTAGTTCATCCCATGAATCCATCCTCAGGACCTTCTTTCTTTATTGATTTTAAAGTCTTAATCCTGTTATCTGCTTGTTGTTTGATTCGTATTTGCATTGCTATGTTTTTCTTGAGTTGCTCTGTTTCCGGATTTAACTAGCTTGACCTACACTCGGTCGAGTGCTTGCTCGAGTTCATCCCCAGAACTCTTGTTTATGATTTGTGATTGTCCTGTTTCATTCCTGTTTCATTCAAGTTGCATACATTTAGTTTTCAGTTCATTAATTGTCTTGCAATAGTTCATTAGTAGTAGTTTCTATTTCTGTTCTTGCTTCATTACTGTTACAATCATTCTGTTTCATTTGCATTTAGTTCTTAGTTCTTGTAGTTTATTTTCTGCATTTTACATTTCCATCTTAGGATTGTTAGTGACAAGCAATCTTTACATTTGTCTTAACTTAGATTCATATGCATATCTTAATTGTTCACAAACACTCATTTAGGATTGATACCTCTTATACTGCAACAGCATAAGGGGAATTGAAACACCCATCCATCATTCCATTCATATCTCACCATTGCATACATTCATCATCATTCATCACCACCACACAATATAAACTTGTTTCAATTTGGTGTCGTTGCCCATTTGAGTGTGTTTTTGTGACATTTAGGATCCATATTAGTCTAAGATTAAGTTCGTTTATACACTTGTGAAGTTGCTGCACTCGAATCTTCTGTTGCTGGGTTGTCTTGAGTTTCAGGTACCCACTCGACCAACCACTCGACCACCACTCGACCGAGCAGTGATCGAGCACCTGATCGAGTTAGAAGCCGTATCTATTTAGACACCACTTCCCAGTCGACTCGACCTTCCATTCGAGCTGGTGCTCGACTGAGTGTCAGTTCGAGTCAGTAATCATGTTTCAAAGCAGTATGTTCCATTATGTACCCATGCACCAGCAACCAGAGTTCCAGGCTCAATGGTGTCACCCTCCAATGTTTCAGACCTACTATGCCCAAGAACCTGACTTAAGAGCTATGATGGAACAATTGTTGCTTGGGCAAGCCAATAAGCAGACTGAGGAGGCAAGGCAGTTTGAAGAGCTGACCCAAAAATTGAATTCATATTCTCATGACCTGAGTAACCAGCTTGAGAGTCTGACCTCTTCATTCCAGTACATGGAGAGCTCCATTGCTTCTACTTCAGCTCCTAAGCCACACCAACTTCTTGAACAAGCCATTCAAAACCCAAGGGAGATCACTGTTAAAGCAATCCATCTCCATGAGGAAAATATCACTGAGGACAGTGAGGTTCAAGTTGGGGAGGATTTGTCACTTATGGAAGCCCAGAGTGAAGGTTTTTCAATGCAGACTGAAGCAGGGAAACCACTCGACCATGTGCTCGAGCTAGCACTCGACCGAGTGCATGATCGAGTGGCCGATCGAGTTGAAGACATAAAAGCTGTCAAGCCTGCTAAGTACATTCCTCCAGCTTAAAAACCACCTCTGCCATTCCCTGGGCGTTTCAAGGCACAAAAGCTAAAGGAACTAAGGGAAATTATTGAGAAAAAAGAAATGATGGCTTTGCAACAAGAGGAAGTGAAGGTTTTTAAAGAAGGGGTTGTCATTGAGAAGAAAGAGGGAGTGATGGCTTTGAAGGAAGAAGTAGTCATTGAAAAGAAGGAAGTAATGGCCATACAACAAGAGGTTGTCATTGAGAAGAAGGAGGAAGTGATGGCCTTGCAACAAGAGGAAGTGAAAGTCTTGAAGGAAGTAATGGCTATACAAGAGATTACCATTGCCTACAAGGACTAGGAGAGAGGGCCTGACTAGGACAAATTTGTTCAAAATACTTCCTACAAGGACATGCTGCTTGAATTATCCAAGATGAAAGCTCAGGAACAAGACATGAAGGATCTAAAAGAGATTGGGGAAGCTGTTATACCAACAAAACTTGAAGATCCAGGATCATTTAATCTACCTTGCTCCATTAGTTACATGCACTTCAACAAATGTTTGTGTGACCTGGGAGCTTCAGTGAGTTTAATGCCATACTCAGTGGCTGAAAAGTTGGGGTATGAATACTTTAAGCCTTGTAATCTCTATATTGGCATGGCAGATGGATCCAAGAGGGATGTACTTGGGATAATTGAAAACCTTCCAGTCAAGATAGGAAAGGCAAGAATCCCAACTGATTTTGTGATCATGAACATGAATCAAGAGCCAGCAGATCCTCTCATCTTCGGGAGACCATTCTTAGCCACAGTTGGAGCTGTAATAGATGTTAAGATGGGAACCATCAAACTTCACCTTGCTAAAGACTTCACTATGAAGTTTGACATCAAGAATACTACTCATCAGCCTACTATTGAAGGTCAGCACTTTATGATAGGGAAAAAGGCTAGTTGTGAAGTTTTTGAGGAAGGAGGGAATCCTAGGATTAAAGGTTCAGCCCAAGCCAAGACTGTCCAAGAACTAGAGGGTTCAATTCAAGTGCTAGATGGTTTAGTGAAGGAACTTCAAGCTCAGCTCAAACAGAAATCTTTGAAGAAGGCAAGACCAAGACTCAAGCTTGAGAAGCAACATGGTTCAAGTGCTAAGGCAGTAGTGATCAAGAAGGAATACAAAGGTTATCAAGTAGAACCAATGGGGATTTCATCACCTCCTTGGTATCCAACTCAAGCTTGAAAAACTAGAAGAAGTCAAGCTTAGTGACTTTAAACAAGCTCACTAGGGAGGAAGTCTGTAAGGTATCCCTGTATATATTGCTTTGGAATTTTGGTATTTTGATTTTTGCTTTAGTGTTTTCATGGTCAGGGAGGCTAGGGAGTCTGAATAGAAGAGGAAGGGCCAAGATTTTGAGACACGCGGTCCAGCTCGACCCCCCCCCACTCGGACACGTACTCGACCGAGTCACGGTCGATTGCCATAGTCGAGCTGCCCCAAAGTCCATCTCCAAGTCACCAACAAGACCCTAACTACTCCTATGACAGCATGCAGATGGATGTGGACAACTTCTTCCACAATCCCTAAGGTACCACTATCACCTTCACTTGTAAATATCATTGCATTTCACAGTTGTGTTTTGTTTTTAGTCTTGAATCCTCTTACAAATTTCTTTCACACAGAGGACTGTGTGATTTAAGTTTGGGGGAGGGTTTGAGATAGCATTTAATGTTGTGTTTTGTGTTCTTATTTCAAATTTTTATCATCATCATGTTAGCACTTGCATAAGCATCTAAGGCATAGAAAAACCATAAAAATTTGAAAAATTTTGAAAAAATCTTCATAAAAAAAGAGTGTTCATGTAGTTTGCATTGCATATTAGGATCTTGTTTAGCATGTTTCATGTAGAATTGTATAATATTTGCATTAGGGATCTATGATGAGTTTGCCTTGTTAGCTAGCTTATTCACTAGACTAGGATCAATGCCCAAGTTAATAGTACTTTGATGCTAGTTGAGTAGTTAGAAGCATAAGATTGAACCAAGCCTTGAATTCTTGCATTGCATTTGGTCTAAACCGAAGCATGTTGAGATTTGAAACCATTTCCTATTTATAAGAACCTAATATTGACTTATAATTATCAATGTGTGCATTGCTTTAAACTCATGGATACCATATACATACTTGGATCATCTTTCTCCTTTTTACTACTCTTGTTGATCCAAGTAGCTGATTAAATCATTAAGATCAGTTCCCCTACCCCTAAACCAAACCTTCTTTCAAGCCTTGTTTATTCTTGAGTGTGTGAGGCCTATTTTTGGGATTGAGCTTGGTAGAAAGTGTTAGGTTTGAACTGACAAGAGTAAGACCTTGTGTAGTTCTAGTTTGCATTTTTCAAACTAGATAGGACTAGGTGGTTCACTTGTTGGGTTTGGGACTTGGCTGTTATAAAAAGAAAAGAAAGAAAAGAGAAAGAAAAAGGGTAGAGTCTTTAAGAGGAGATTGTGTTTAAGCAAAGTCTAGTGAAAGGGTGGGAAGTAAAATGTTGTTTAAGATGGTTCTAGTTAAGGAAAAGAAAAGAAAGAAAAGAAAAGTTTAGCAAAAAACTTATATGTCTTAAGAATAAGAAGAGAAGAGAACCATAGCAAATAAGTAAGAATCCCCCATCCCACTAGAAAGATCAAATAAGAAACATCTCCTAAGACTTGAAAACCAAAAGAGAAAAGGGTGAAAGAGAAAAGAAGAAGTAAAGGGTAGCACTAGGATCATTTGGGTTTAGATTGCTAGGATAAACACTTTGGGTACCTTTGGGTAGACAAGGTTTTGTTCTTGTATGTGTCTAAGTGTTCTTACCTTTAGCATTCTTCTAAAGCTCAATCCATTTTCATGAGAGAACCTTGATATTGACAAGCCCCACTCTAAAAAGAGACCATCATTGTCTCAAAACCCTTTATTACCAAGCCAAATGAGTTTAAGCTTTGCATAGAATTGATTCATGTTCTTGATTAATGAATGTTAAAGGAAATGGTTGATTTGAATGCATGTGGATAACTAAGGCTCAAATCAATAAAGGTTGTGATATGCTTGTCTAAAGTCTTTTATTCCAGCTCATTCAACTTGCATCATAGTATTAGTAACTTGGACATTAATTCTAGATGGTCTATTTGCAAGCTTTAGGAGCTGAGATCCCACTTTCAAACCTCACTTACCTTCTTATGTCTTGCTTATTTGCTTGAGGGCAAGCAAAGACTAAGTTTGGGGGTGCTGATGTTCATATATTTTACCTTGTTTTCCCTTAGTATATTCACATCTTTTGCATCTTTTGCTATCCATGCTAACCATTATTGTGTAGCTTTAGCACTAATCATGCATTAGAGTTTAGTTGCATTGCATTTGCATCATTTCATGCATATTCAGGTGATTTTGGAGCTTAAGGAGCATGGAAGCAATGCTGAGGAGAAGTGAAGCAATCATGAGGAGAAAGCAAAGGAGTTAAGGCTGAAACAACAAGGTCCAGAGTCCAACTTGACCGCACACTCGACCAGACACTCGACCGTGTGCTGAGGAGGACTCGACCGAGTGGAGATTGCACGAGAGAAGCCAGCTCAACCTGCCACTCGACCGAGCACAGGTCGAGTTGACCGAGCCGTTGACTATTTTGTCTTTTAGTATTTTTAGGGCTTCCACTCCCCTCCTATATAAAGCCACCAAAGGGGTCCAGCTTTTTAGATATTCTCTAAACCTAGTTTTTACCCTTTTGGGAATTATTCTTTTTGCACTTTTATTTTTCTTAGATCTTGTACTTGAAAAAGACTTAATTCCTCAATATTGTTGGTTTCATAACTTTCTTAATATTGAGAATTTGAGTTTGATCCTTTCATCAATATTGAAGATCTTTGTTTCATCTTTCTAATAATGCAAGTTTCAATATTTTCTGGGTTTTTGACTTTGTTCATCATGTATTGTTGTGAGTAGTTTGCTTAGGATCTTGAGGATGGGTTAGGATGGATTGATCTTGTGGTTTGTGTGATTTTGTCAAGCTTGATTGTTGTAGATCTCTTCTAGGCTAGATGTTCTTAATGCTGATCCTATATCTGAGAGGGTAGGATCTGATTTCAAGCTTCTTAGCATCACACCAATGTTTAAGAAGCATAGATAAGGCTAGATCTAGAGCTTACCATTAGGCTTGCTAAGAGATTAGAGGTCTTGTTTGGTTTGAGATGTATTGCTTAATGCCTGCTTGTGTAGCTTCTTTACTATGTGAGAACAAGTCTAGAAATGCATAGGTTTGATTGTTTCTTGCCATGAGAGTGGAAGAAACTTGTCTTAGATTTATATGTCTAGAGGTTAGCTCAAAGTTTGCTTGAGATTTGTTGACCAAGTTAGATAACCACAATGATTAGTTCATCCCATGAATCCATCCTCAGGACCTTCTTTGTTTATTGATTTTAAAGTCTTAATCCTGTTATCTGCTTGTTGTTTGATTTGTATTTGCATTGCTATGTTTTTCTTGAGTTGCTCTGTTTTCCGGATTTAACTAGCTCGACCTCCCACTCGACCTACACTCGGTCGAGTGCTTGCTCGAGTTCATCCCCAGAACTCTTGTTTATGATTTGTGATTGTCCTGTTTCATTCCTGTTTCATTCAAGTTGCATACATTTAGTTTTCAGTTCATTAATTGTCTTGCATTAGTTCATTAGTAGTAGTTTCTATTTATGTTCTTGCTTCATTACTGTTACAATCATTCTATTTCATTTGCATTTAGTTCTTAGTTCTTGTAGTTTATTTTCTGCATTTTACATTTCCATCTTAGGATTGTTAGTGACAAGCAATCTTTACATTTGTCTTTACTTAGATTCATATGCATATCTTAATTGTTCACAAACACTCATTTAGGATTGATACCTCTTATACTGCAACAGCATAAGGGGAATTGAAACACCCATCCATCATTCCATTCATATCTCACCATTGCATACATTCATCATCATTCATCACCACCACACAATATAAACTTGTTTCAAATAAGCGTCCTGACTTTATGATTGTCATTCATTCAGCCAGTCTTGTTTGGATTTGGTAAGCATAGAACTCTCGTATACTTATGTAAGTCCTTCTTATTTCGCCATTTTGTGTGACCGCATGGGGGATTTCTGTGTGAAACCCATATTCGCCAAATGGGAACAACAATGGATATTGCAAGCTCATGAACAAAGGATAGTCGTCCCTAATTTCTTGCAAGTGGCCTGACTGCAATTCCAAGATTACATCTCTGTAACCGGTAGTGGCTGTTATATCTCCCACAATAAGACCCGCCACTTCTCTCACTTGAGGTAAATCATACTGCTTACCTTTACCTCTTTGACCAACCAATCGCATTTTTAAATCTTGGATTTCATTTGCTTTGTATCTATCCCTTGCTTTTCGGAAGAACATACACAAACAATTGTGTTCATCTAACATCTTAAGCAAGCCCACAACTACTTCCTCTTAAAGATCGTTTCCTGTGTTTCTTTGTGACATTGTCTTCAATCGATTGGAGACCTCATTTTCAGTATCAAAGATATACATTTGTAAAAACTTTGGTGAGACGCCTGGCAATGGGATTAAGGAACCAATCTGATGGTAACTTTGGCCATGTATCCTTAAACATGGTGGGCCTCTTCCTGATGTCACAGTATGATCTATTTTGGCTCCCATTGATGTGAATGCTAGGATAGAATTGTAGACTCGTATGTTCATACGAAATGAGAAGCTATGTTCTAGGAGGTGGTCAAGATAAGCAGGAGTTTGTCTGATTGGTGGTAGTTTAACTCGTCCTTGTCCGCAACATCTTGTGAAAACTGGTTCTCCAGTTATAAAATCATCACCTGTTTTCTCTGAATACCATACTAATGCATTACAATGGCTGCATTGTAAAATTGGATTGTCTTTTGCCATAGATGTTGTTGGATGAATAGTTAAAATATAGTCAAATTTTATCCAAGGGTTAAAGAAGGATGATTATGGAGGATATAGTACTGTAGGATGAAGAGTGACCTCGAAGTTCTTTTCTGGCTTGCCTGGATAATTTTTGTGGCGTTTGAGAGGATTCACCTATACAGTAATTGTGTTATGGATAAGGAATGACACATATATTAGGTATTATTTTATAGATGGTAGAGGTTTTTTGTTTCCAATGATCAGCAATTGACCTTGTTCTTTGCGGGTTAGTCTTTTGGATAAGATAAGGGTACGTCTCATTGTTCTTCTGTTTTTGCTCCTCACTGTTTTTAAGTATTTATCTAATGTGTGTTAGTTATTGTAGAATATTTCTTTTGTAAATGACATAGCCGTCAAATAACATTACTGATGATCATCTTACCATATTCAGAACACCTGTCGCATCCACCTGCATTTAGCAAATGCTTTGGTAATTAGGAAATAAACTTTAGCATAGGTATATGTTTAATGGAGTAGTACTATCAGGAGAAGCTTACAATCATGATAGGCGGTGGGTTGATGCTTTGTTGTTTTGTTCATGTATTGTCCCTTGTCTGAATGAAGAAATGAAAAGTTTTAGTAGTACATCAGGTTGAATATTTCTATTGAATTAGATATACCTTTTTGATTTGTCGAAGTAGATGCTTGATGGTGAGTTGTGTTTTGGTTAATTCTTTGGCGCTTAATAGGTCGTCGGTTTGTAGAGACAGAGCGTTTGTTGTGTCGTAGCCATTTCTTTGAGACTATTATTGCTTTCTGATATGATCGGGCTTCCTTATGATGCACTGTATTAGAAATGCAATGTTCTATCTAGTATATGTGTTAAAGGGGTCGTAATATATATGTACTTATTCCAGGATAGAGGGATGGACCGTGTATGTTGTATTTTTTACAGCCACCTATTAAGACAATAGCAAAATTTATGTTAGCGGCCTATTTCCTGAATCGATGACTCTTGACCAGGTTTTTTTCGTTAGGGGATTGATAAAACTTACAATTGTAATAGCTGGTAATGGGACGCTATTTAGTTATATTTTTGAAGAAATTTAAGTGACCAGGTACCTTGCTCGTAAGTTATTTTCCTTTTTCTTTGATTGTCTGTATCCTGTAGCAGTGCTTTGTGCTTTTGTTTTTTTATTTACCATCGTTTATCCAACCTGAAATATGTAAAAACGTTTGGATAAGTAGGTGTGGTTCGGTATTTAGGTGTTTGTGAAGTGTAGAGTATATCAAACCTACGCTGGTGAGAAAGCTTTGAAGGTAGTAGGAGATTGAGGGTCAGGCGTCACTATATTATTTTTGTTTTTAGGGAAGTCAGGGAAGCTTTAGGGAGTTATGATGTAAGAACGTGAGGAGTTTTGTTTATAATTAGTGGGAAAGTTAAAGAGTGGATGCTTAATTTAATTATGAAGTGACGCCTGACTTCACTCTTATGAGTGGTTTTTAAAATGTAGCATTTTTATATTTTCATGTATGTTTTCTATAATTTGTATATAAATAACTTCGCTTTAACTACTAAGTTCTTTTTTTTGCGTTTTAGGTTCCTTATATTTGATGACAGGATAAGTACAAGGAGTTGTTCTTGAGGAAAGTCGAAAGTGGCATATGATGTTCCCAGAAGCTACATTAGATATCAGTTGGTTTTACACGGTATTTGTAACTTTCAGAAGTGCATTGTAGTTTTTCCTTTGGCCGTGGAGCTTGTTTGATGCATCTTGTGATGTTTACTTACGTTTGTTGGAGTTTTCCAACTTTTGATTTGCAATATAGATAGAACAACTCTTGTGATTAGACTTGAATCTCTGTCCTTATTAATAATATTTCAAGTACGTACTTGACCATAACTGCTACGATAGTGAGAAAGCAACATAATTTATTCAATATATTTAAGCCTTTGAACACCATAGAGTTCATAGAAAGACAGTGGGAAAGCATAAGTCTTGACACACAATGGAAATTATGAAAACAAAGAACAGCACTACTTATTATCCGGGCGGGGACGTTTCTCCTGAGTAGATCCATTCTTATCGGTTGAATCATTGACATGTGATTTTCCTCGAGATTTGCCTGTAGTGGTAGTACTCTGAATTTCAGGAATCAACTTGGTAGAACTTCCTTCTTCTGATTCGGCTGGATGGTCAGTGATGGTTTCCAAAATGCGGGAGATTGAGACAGTTTGGCGAGAAGTTTTGAAGTTGTATTCAGAGAGCTTGATTTGGAATTTGCAAGTATTGCCAACGATATGTTTTAAACATTCTGGGGTCTGCAAATTTATTTCAGTATACGAAGCTGTGCTGGAAGCCTGAGCATGAGTGTAGAAGTTAGAAAAGTAAAATTTCAAAAAAAAAAGTATAGTTGATCTACAATACCTCCATTTCTTCGTTTAAAACATCAGCAGCTCTATGCCCAGCAATTTTGGTGGCCTCACTATCGAGGACAACAAAAGTTGCAACATCTTTGTATATGTCATATACTCTTATCTCAAAACGATATCTGTGTAGTCATGAAAATCTTTAAATTCTGGTTTTTATTTAAAAAGGGCAAGACTATGTAAAGCACATGTCTGAGTTAGAATTTATGAAACCTGTTGACACCGATGTTGTTGGATTCCTTGCAATAGTTGCAGTACAAAGATGAATCAGCCTTCTCAAGTTTGTTGTTGCATTTGCTGCATGAGATGTAGTACCAACCATATTGTGGTTGTATGTCAAGAATGGTACCAAAAACAGTAGAAGCTAGCTTCTTGTTTTGTGTTTAAAACTGTTTAGTTAGATGAAGTTGTTTCAAAAATTTGAAGAATTGTAATTAAATGGAAAGTCGAACATCACCTAGGGATTCTCATTTTGTAGAAATTGGAGAATTTCCTGGATTGTAACTGTCTCAAGTTTGGTAACGGCAGAGGAGGAGCTTGCAATTTTTGGAGTGTTGTGACCATTATCACCTAACTTGTTAACCAAAACTGACTAAGATTCGATTTCAAGAGGAAGTGGAGATGTGTTTATTAGTAAGTAATGAAATGAATACCATGTCAGGTATTGTTTGGTTTCTGCGACGTCTGCGTCAAAAGATATGTGTGTGGAAGATGTTGAGCTGAGTGCCATAGCAGCTGAAAATATGTAGAAAAGTTTTCTTGTTAGATATTTAATTTATCTATTCTTCCTTACCAAGATTATGTCGAGTGTCAGAAAAGATTACATACGTCCTACTGTTTTTGGGTTGACAGTAGTGATGAGGAGGACAACTGGTTTGACTTCACTTTCGTTCCATCTTTCTCTAAATAGTGCAGCAATGGTTCCCCCTAGAGGTATATACGAATAGTCTGGCCACTAAATATGAGAATTATGTTATTTAGTTGTTTGTAAACTTAGTAATGGGTTTGCTTTTAAAAAATAACGGTAGAATGCATTACTCTTTCAGTTGGAGATGTAAGAACACTCTATCACTTGATCGGCTGCCTTCCACTTGCGGTGCTGTTTCCAGTGTTGAAGGAGAGTGGATATTGTCGCCAACAATTAGGCGTAATTGGCCAATAACATCTACAACATACAGGGAAATAAGAAGGTATGAAAATGGATCAAAGTTTAAGGTTTAAATAAATAAACAACCGTAAAGATTAACTGACCAAATAAATCTGCATTTGTGTCTACAATAGAGGCGAAATATTCATAGTTACGGAAACAAAACTTTTGTTCGTCGATCTGATGGTCTCCAATAGGCTCTCATACCATTGATGTTTTCTCCGTAAAGACGATCCCGTGTTTGTGGTCTGACATTTTGTACACCTTTTTGCTGGCAATGATCATGAAATTGTTGAGAGTGTAAACAGAGTTGGATTTCAGACGACCTTCGTAGTGGAATAGGCAGTTTTCTGGTATGTAAGCTTGGGCTGCATTAGACTGTAAGTTTGACAGTTAGGTTTCGTTTTTTATGAGAGTTTATTGGAAACATATATGGTCAACATACCTTAGAGTCGATGAGAAGCAGTTCAACGCCCATAAGCATGTTTCTTTTCTTGAAGTTTCGAGCTTCCCAAAAATAGATGAGGCGGACTAAAACGTCTTCCTTGCAAAAGTCTCCATCAATGGTATCAAAAATCTGAAAGGTGAATGATTGGGGAGGGGCTTGTAGTATCGATTTTTCCATCTATAGATTGTAGTGGTTCTCTGCATTTTTTTGGGTTGGTTGTATAATCGGTAAGGGTAGTCGACTTTATAGATTTTAATTTTGAAACTGTTGATGACTTTGGAGATAATAGCCATTAAATTGGACTTTGAAGAAGACGAAGTAGGGAAACTCAGAGGTTTGATAACTGTTGTTTCTTGGGTAAGATGAATCGATTGAAATTTAAGGTTTTGGGAAGACGACGACGGTGGTGGAGAGCGGAGGAAGAGTTCTCGATGAAGAGGTTTTTTTTTTTCTCTGAGTTTGGAATGTTTTAGATTTATGGGCTTATTAGCTTAAAGTTTATCAATGGGCTTAAGTAATTACGAAGATGGCCCTTTTAATTGGCTTCCATCAAAACAAAATAATACCTTGTATTGTCTCTAATTTATTTGAGAAAAAAAGGAAAAGAAAGAAAAAAAAAGGGAAAGGAAGAGATATTAGGTGATGTGGCATCTTCTAAGGTGTTTTAGAATTGGCTGATATAGATAGTCTGAGGAATTTCAAATAATCCCTTTTATTAGTAAATAATTATATATAATAATAACTGATATTGATGAATAAGGGAAATTTTTTAAAAAATTGTCATGATAACGTGGATTGTAAATAACAAATATTTTTTTTTGGTATTAAGTATAACTCCAAACATTTTTCGAATATTAAACGCCTAAAAGATAAATAAATAAACTCCTTTTAAACGCATTTCGGTAACTCTCACTAATATGTGACAAACAACTTTGCTTATTGGATACTCTTCGATCAAAACAAAATTGATCATCATATTCATAAGGTCTATAACTAATTATGGCATTTCACTTTTTAATAAAGCCACCGCTTTAATGACTGACGACTAATCTACAACTTTTAAGACCCAACCAAAACACTCACTCTTTTGCAGAAACTACAGTTACACTAGTAACCGTTTCTCTAATTCGGCGCGTACGAGAGAGAAAACACACTACTCCACGCGCTTCAATCATTTTGTTCGTTTCACGTTTAAACGACACTTAAGTGCTTACTCTGGCCACTTCCCATTCACACTCATTACTCTCTTCTGTGTCCCTCTCTCATTTAAAAAACCTAATCCTCTGTCAAACCTTTTCTGAGTTTCTCCAGTTAAAATCTTTCTTTTGCAAAAATGTCCAAAGCGGTTTTACTGGTTGCTCTCTGCTTTTTACCGGTTCTAACCATCGCGGCTAGGCCGAATAAGAACCCGTTTGTCGTGCGAGGCCGTGTCTATTGCGACACTTGCCTCGCTGGTTTCGAAACATCAGCCTCTACTTACATTCCTGGTAACGTCTTACATTAACATCCGAGATCTAAGATCCAATTTCCTATGATACAGATTTGCAATTTCCTATGTTTACATTTTTTTTCTTTCAGATCGTGTTTGGACTATGAATCAGTTTTGAACTTGCAGATCTGTGTTTTTGTAGAGTTTTCGATTAGAATCTTGAGAATCTGTTATACGTTTTCGGGTTTTGTTTTATAAGAGACTTGAGATCTTTACTATGAAATATGAATATATATAGGTGCGGTGGTTAGATTGGAATGTAAAGACAGGAGAACAATGGAGTTAACGTATAGCCACGAGGCGCGGACCGACTCAACAGGATCATACAAGATCTTGGTTAACGAAGACCATGATGATCAGTTCTGTGATGCAACGTTGGTTAGCAGCTCTCAGTTACGTTGTTCCACTCTCTCCCCTGGCCATGATCGTGCCCGTGTGACTCTCACCCGTTTTAACGGTATTGCTTCAGACGAGCGTTTTGCTAACACTATGGGATTTCTGAGGGATGCACCAATGCCAGGTTGTGCGGAGATTATGAAGCTATACCAAGAAACCGAGGACTAGTTTCTGTATCAGGGTTTACTGCGACCTATTGGTATTAAAAAATGTAATTGCAGCTTGTGTTTTCGTGCATTCTATTGCTTGCACATCTCTGTTATGGTTTTATTACTATAAGGAAAAAAAAATATACATATGGAAACTCTTCGCGGTGGAGAACAAAATACAAAAACATACAATGCTTGCAGCTACAAACATTGGATTGTAACATTGGATACTCAATCACGGGATTGGTCCCTTTGTCTGAGGTTGATGCTCGTCTTCAGAGACATCCTGAGAGCTAGGGTGACCACTGTTAGAGGCAACACCATCAGAGACTGATAAGATGCTGAGCGAGTCTAGAGAAACAGAAGCAATACCCTCCAAGGCAGCAAGTCTTTTCTTATCGTCCTCTTTCATCCTCTCTGAATGTATATTTATGTTGAAACCCGAGTCATCGTTTCCACCAAAAGCTGACTCCATCTTGTCCATGTCGAAGTTATCATCCATGATCTGCTTAGTATTTGGGTCATCCGAGTAAACAAACTTCACTTTGTTCCGTGTCTTCGGTTCTAAGAAGGGCCTCGCCACCTATATAATAAAACCAACACACTCATTAACGCTTTAAACCAACACAAACTTAATGAAAACAAATTCTAACCTTCCAGAAGGGTTCAAAGAACTTGGGAGGATTGTAGAGAACAGCGAAAGCTAAACGCTCAGGGTAATGTTCTTGTAACACATGAGCAGTTTCTTTTGTAGTTCTTAATGATACGTTAGCCAGACTATATCCGTGGAAGTCTATCATCCACACCATCTGTTCTTCCCCTGGTGGCAAATTTTGGACTGCGTTCTCCATACAATACACAAGGTATCTAATTTGGCCTTTCACTGACTTAGAATTCTGAACAACTCAGATCAAAAACTACATATGAGATCTCAAAGTTTCAGCATATATAATGCTCTCTGTGCATTGCAATTGATGATGGGAACAAACCTCAACACTCGGTCTCATGATAAGAACAGGTCTTCCAAGTTTATCGACACAAGTCGATCTATATATCTTCCCTGTCTCAGCTTCACCAGCTACTTCCTCCTACGTAACACAAAACAAACACATGAGTCATACTCAACAAGATCACAACATTGTAACTTCCATAAATAAATTTCATTATTTTTTTTACCCAACAAATCTCCTCAGGTTTGTACTGAACTCTCCATTTCAAGGTTTCTTTAAGCATTTTAGTAGCTTTCTTGACATGCCAATTCCTTGCTCTTAAGTACCTCAAAACCGCATCATCCGAACAAAAACTCGAAAGTTTCTCCGGTAATGTACCTAGCAGCTTCCTCACTTCCTCAATCTAAAATACAAATTAATACTAACAAAATCACAAATCTGATTAGAAAACCAAACTCTAAAAACACTGAACATATTCAAAGTTACCTTTGCTTGTTCTTCTTCAGTTGGAACAGGTTTCACACACCCATTAGTACTCATCACTGGATTAGGATTCATAACCTCGTAATTACAACTTCTTTAAACTCTAAAAAATGTTTCGAAAAAGAAAGAAACACATCAGTTTCCAAAACCCAAGTCAAATGATTACATTAAGAATCTTATTATTGGGATAAGAAAAAATTAGTGGTCGGAAAATGTCGATCTTAAATCTTACAGACAACAATCGTTTATCACGGAATCATAAAATCATGTGGTAGAAAATGTCGTGTCGGGAGGATCTTTGTCTATTACCTAATGAGTACAAAGATCAAATTTCATATCTGGAACATTGAAGAAAGATTTCGAAGGTTTTAAGAACTTACCTTTGCAAAATATTGTCTTTGGGAATCGAAGCAGAGAGAAAGGGTACGAGTTTTTGAAGTCAAACAAACAAAAAAAACGAGGAAATGTATTGGACCATTTTATGATGAAAAAGATATAAATATATTTTGTGATTGAGATCTGGTCATCTAACGGGTAGGTGAGTATTTTGCACTTTTGTGACCATTTTTTCTTTTGGGTCAAGATTTAGTGGTAATTGTAATGATATTTCTAAGATAATAAAATTTGAAGACTTAGCATAGAGAATCCTCAGAACCAATTATGTCCAAAAAGACAAAAACCCACGTATCGTGGCAGTTACTTTCAGCCTAGAGCTAGCTCTTTGCAACACAACAAAGCTCCATACAGGACCAGCCAAAGTGCCTATCTATTAAAAAGGCAAGCTCGAGAGTCGAGATGATGATGCAACAACTCCTGGTTTCACATCAAAAACAATATCAAGAAATCAATAGAAAGCTAGATACTATCTATGATGAATATAAATGGGTGATTTGAAGGCTTTTCAACCCATGTCAAGGAGCTATAGATGCAAAGTCGCTCAAACCGCATAAGCCGTAAGCAGACAAGCCAAGTCGTTAGAACACAAACCGGCGTGTTACTAGGGCATGTTGAAGGGTATTGCAATGCATTCTCCACCGTACCAATCTCTAATTTCCGAGTCAACACAGAGAGTAAAACCAAATCATGTAAGAAAATAATAAGAAAATAATTATTTCTTACCCATGTATGTGGTCTTATAGTTAGTAGGTTATTTAATTGGGTTTGTTATATTTTCATCAGTTGGGAACCAAAAGGACATGTGTTAAGCTACATGTAAAGCTTATGCTTATAAGGACAAGTATTAAGCTACATGTCATGCTAAAGCTTATAAGAGGACAAGTGTGAAGTTGCATGTTGTGTTTGAAGCAATACTAGACACTTGTTATCACACATGTCACCATTGTCTTCATCTCTACTATGATGGATGGTTGAGATTAAATCATGAGACAAAACCCTAATGAGGAGTAAGGTCCTCTTCCCACCTATAAATAGATGGTTTGCTCCATCACAAATCATCATAAGAACAAAAACAACACATAAAGAAAAGAGTTTATAGGAAAGGGGAGAGAAACCTTATCTTCCACCTAAAGATCATCTAAGAGTTTCTTTTCAAGCCTTCAAGCCATTGAAGAAGAAGAAACTATTCAAGGAAGCATCATTTCTACAATGAGTGGAGGTATTACTTTAACCCTCTTTATGATTCTATTATGTGATTAATATAGATGTTTAAGATTTTGGGGTTCATGTTAAAAGTATCTTTAACAAATCAATCATGCCTCTCTTTAATTCACATGAAGATATGATTCACAAGACGTGTCTAATCCTCAATGAGAAGCTTCCCCCGCTAACGAGACTTCCAAATACCGCAGACCCTGGGCGTTTTGTCTTCCTTTGCTCTATAATAACATGCATATATCATTTTTTTTTTGTTACTATCTTTGTGATTCCGGTTCTAACGTTAATGTAATGCAGAGATATTACCGATAAACATAGATTACGAGATAGAATGTTGATCCAACCTTAACTTAGTCATTAAGGATTCCTCACAAAAGTCAACGGAAGATAAATTCGTGATCTACAATTAGTTGTGGGAAACTGTATCGTGTTCATATGGACTTCATTACTTCAACATCCTAGGAATGGACAAAAAAAACTTGGTAGACCTTTGATTCTTGGAAGAACATTCCTAGCTATAGCTGGTTCAATCATCAACAAAGTTATCTTCTCCAAAATCGACAAGAGGAGGTTCTATTAATCAACCCATTGTACAAGACCGATTCAAAGAAACAAGAAGGATACAAGGAGTCACGAGATTGATAAGATGGACGTCAAGGATGTCACTAAAAGAACCAAGAAGTCTATGGAAAAGTTTTATGTGACTGAATGTGAAAGAGAGAAGAGAACTTTGGTCTGTTTGTGAACAAACTCTTATTTTCAACATTTACAATTGGGTTTTACACAGCCATTCCACTGTTTGTTGCAACGTAAAAACATCCTAAACCTGTTGGGTTACACAGCTTGTGTAGCCCTTCTGCTTTGCACAACTTCATGTACATTTCACACCAGCATTTGTTATAGTTATAGGATCAATAGCTCTGTTGCCAGTGACACATACACAAATGTTGCTTTGCTTTTCAGTAAAATTCCATGTTTTACTGAATTGTCACTATATACTGCTTTAGGAAATCATTCCTACTCTGTTTAAGCCAAACCCGCTGATTTACAATAACACTTTGATGAAGCTACTAATAATACGAGCTCGTAGAATGATTAACCTCTCTACAGGAAACGTTTCTGTATCCGTGGTTCTCTGGTTTCTGTGGCACAAAGCCTCTTGAGGCAAGTTTTTTGTTAAAAGACTTTCAATTATAAACATATAATGCCCAGTGGGCTATTTTCGGAGTAGGCCCATACATATATCCCAGAGGGTCCAACTCATTTACATCAAACCGGACTAAACCGTTAGAAAAACAAAACCGGTTGGGTTACAGTTACCGGATTAAACCGGCTACACACGAAACCCTAATCTACAAAACAAAGAACTCGTTTGTAGCCGCCGTCCATAATTGCGGATGCTCGACCGGAACAGGACCTCCGGCAAGCCTGGACGACGGTAGCCGAACGAAGATGGTGATCCAAGATCCGTTTGCCATCTCTTGAGGCAAGTTGTGTATCTATAGAGGAGACCCTCCAAAATGCCATCTTCTAGGTTGTGGTCTTGGTAAGAGGTTATTTGGGATCTGCTATATCTCATGAATAATCCAAAGTTCCAAACACTAGTATCTGGTTATATATCACGAATAATATCTGAATAAGCTTCTTCCGTTCGGCAATAAATTAATATTACAAACCAATACAACAATAGTAGCTTGTTGTTCTAAGAAAGATTACTAAAACACTTAACTAATAATAGAACACCTTAAAGAATCATTCAACCTGAGCTTCTCGTGCTCTTTGTACTTCCAAGTCATTAAGGTAAATCTGGTAGATATATAAAGCGAATCCCATGAAGGCGATAACCATAGCGACCATCTTAAGCTCAGTCAGCTTGTCGTGGAACACGGCAATGGCTGCAAGAGGTGTAACAATGAGAGAGAGCGTACCAATAAGGTTCGAAAACAGCGAAGTCACCAAAAATATCAGTGCCACGGCTCCAACAGAACCCAATTGCCACGAAACCGCGGTTCCAACTAAAGTCAAGACGTATACGACTCGACCTTCGTGAAACTCATCCATCTCCACACTCAACAGCATCCATTCCCCGCTCGCAAACAACCCTATAACCGCAACACAAGAGGCCACGAGGGACGTGTAGATTTGCATCTCGAGAACCATAGAGAAAGTCTCACTCTTGATAACCTTCTCGAATGACAACTGCATAAGAGAGAGCTGAAGAGAATAGATAAGAGAACCAAAAACAGTACAGAAACACCCAACTAAGTAACTCCACTTAGAATCTCCTGATGGGCTATTATTCGAATCATCATCATCGTCAAGAGAAACCAACACAGCAGAAACAGAGAGCAACAAAACAGAGAAGAAAATCAAAACAGTGATTTTCTGAGAGTTGATGTAATAAGAGAAGACACCATTGAAAGCTAACTGTGAAGCACATAGAATCGAGTAAGCTGAAGCAGAGAGATACGAAAGACCGAAAGAATATAGAAGATTGTCTAAACCAATAGCAAGACCGAGAGAAAGATAAATGCAAAGCAGAGTAGTGAAAGAACAAGAAGAAGAAGAAGAGTGTGATGAAGACGGAGGAAGGAGACAAAGAGGGAGATAAAGAATGGGAAAGCCACCGGTTTGGACAAGAGTAGAGATCCATTTACTGTTTCCACCTTGATTGTAATAAAACCGACCAAGGAGAACAGCGATAGCTTGAGCGGAGATGAGGAAGAAGATACTAATGAAGACAAGAATCCACCATTGGGTTCGTTTTAGCTTTAAGAGCTGAGTAGGAACACTGGTTCTTCTGATTTTTCCTTCATCTTCTTCCTTTAGAAGCAACAACGCTTGTTCATCTGTAACAACCAAAAACAACACATAAAGTTCACAGCTCTTTGGTTTCAATCACAGAGGAGGAAAACAGAGAGACCCTAAGAAGAATACAGGGAATTAGGGGTTTTTGATGGAAATTGGAATTGAATTGAGGAAAACTAGAGAAATTTTACCCATGATGAAGGGAGAGTAGTTGAGTGATGGATGAATGAGACGATTGAGAAAAGTCTGATAATTTCTGAAAAGATCTGGTGGACGAGAGATAATATAAAGTTTTTAAACATGTATAATCGAATATTTAATTATTTATTTAAATGAGAAATTTATCGATTGTGCGCATGTACAGTAACAAAGTAACAAAGTTTGTGGCCAATGCCAGTTTCAACTGAATATTTTCTAAAATGTTATAGGACCCACTATTAATACATATAAAATAGCAAAATTGTCCATGATCAATTCTTTCACATTTATGTTTGAGTTCTTTTAACAAATGTACCACATTCTACAATCAAAGTTGTGGGTTCTACTACATTGACTTAGTTTTTTCAGACTCTACCACAACGACGAAGTGCAAAGATGCATATAGCCATGAATTTTATACGAAGATTTTTTGTAAGTAAAAAATATTTTAAATTTGTCTAAACTTAGCGTGTATGTCATGTCTTTTCATTTCCAAGGAGTTAGACAATTAATATATTTGTTTAAATTTTTTTTGGTGCATTAACCTTCGAACTCTTCATATTTCCTACTCATGCTGAAACCAAACCCGATAAAATTTAATAGTTTCGTTGCCGGAGTTCCTATGTTAAACCCTAATTGCTGGCGGCGGAGTTTGTAAGTATAACCATTGTTTATGCAATTATCACTTACTATCCTATTTGTAGAGTTGCTTATTATGTTTTTTTTTCCCTTCAGATTGAACTACAACTTCAATGGTGGACCCCCCCCCCCTCTCCCCGGGGAATAGACACTAACGGTGACCCTGCCGGTGAACAGGCAGATCCTCCAACCGTGGCCATGACCCCCAATTTTAACCTGATTCCCGAAAGTTCTTCTTGAGATGCTGTCGAACTGGCCGACCCAGTTTTCTCGTAAGTTGAAACGGAACTTTCTAGTGATTTTGCTTTTTCGTACTTTTCAGAACTTTTTGGTGATTTTGCTATTGGTAGACCACCTTATTAAATTAAGTTTTTTTTTAACATAACACAGAGATCCCTCCGCAGTTGAGAATAACGCAGATCCCCCACAAGTGGTTCCTTCCCCCAACTTTGTCCTTATTCCAAAAAGTACATTTGTGGAAGCTCTCAAATCTGCTGACCCAGTTTTAGGGTAAGTTGCAACGGACATAGATTCTCTAATTCTCTCGGTGGACAACCATTTTAAACTCAATTTTGTTTTGTCTATACAGTGATATCAATTTCCCAGATTCTCAGCAGCCTACTTCAGACCGTGTTGAAACCAACAATGGACATCTTCCTCCACGTCTTTTTGCAACGGATCACTATCCTCTTAAGGATCGTATAAACTCATATTCCAAGCCTGAGTATCTTCTCGACATCGTAGATGCGTTAGATGGGTCCCCTGAGTTAGAGTGGCTGAAACAGTTTTGTTTTGGTCGTCTTCTCCAACTTCCTGTTCGCAAGAGTTCCCTCTCCGGCAAACTTGTCTATCAATTACTTTGTTGATCACTTGTCACCAGGAAAAAATACGAGATGTGGTTCGTTTATGGTGGACATCCAATCATGTTTTCTCTCCGAGAATTTGCAATCTTAACTGTTATAAATTGTGATCCATTCCCTTCGTCTGAGGATGATATATCTTCTTCTGATTCTGCTGGTTCTTCTGATCCTGATTATCTCAACAGTCTTGTTGGTCCGAACAATAGTTTCACAATCTGGCAAATTGTGGACATTCTAAAACAAGACAAGATGTTGCCGAAATCAAAGAGAATGGATGGTGATCGTAGGCTTCGACTGTGCCTTGTTGTAATCATCGATGGTATTCTAATCTACAATTCATCGAATGTTAAAGCTACCAGTAAAGTTGTCAATTTGGTTAAAGATATAAATGCTTTTGTCAAATATCCATGGGGGAGGCTATCTTTCGTAAGGACCTTGGAGAGGGTTTCCATTGGTGAGGTAGTTCAAGGTGCGGCTTCATTAGCTGACCTGTTCTCACACAGCTACTCACGGTTTCAGTTTATCGTTTCAACTGCTATTTCTCGATGCAATCCCAATGCTAGAAAGAATCCTTCCAGATGGAGACGACGCACAAACTTTTACTGACTGATCTGTGATTCATTTAACAAAGCTGAAGAGCTTTCACTTTTCTAACATATTGGAGACGGAAATCGATCCTACGGTAAGTTGTCACTCTTTAAACTACTTTAACATATATACGCATTCATATATTCATCATTTGTGTGTTGTTGCCTTTTATAGCTTCACATTGAGAATATTATTCACGGCAACAACTCCGATCTACCAGATCTTCAAAACTACTCATGGGATGGTGTTGACGACGAGGATCCTTGTGTTGATTTCATATTAAAAAATCTGAAAGATGGCCACAAGTTTAGTAAGGAAGACTGGCATGGCGGCCTTTCTTGTTTACCATTTATTACAACGGGTGTGGCAAAGACTAATACAACAAATCCATCTCTTAAACAGCGCAATGCAAAGCTGAAGTTCTTGAGGAAGTTCCTTCATCTTTGTCTACAAAAGGACTAATTCCCAAATCACCTCTCGAGATGCATTCAGATCTTTTGGCACAAATTCATAATTCTGCAAATTTGTACCAAAACACAAAGGCAGAAACTCCAATCAACTCCACAACTATCCCACAAGAGGTATTATGTAGAGTGTAATTAGTTAATTTGGCTTCTCTAGCTTATATTTCTCTAAACGTTTTACATTAATTTCACATGTATTTTCAAGGAGGCTGTGGACAACAACAACAACACTCAGTGGATAAACTACGGTCCACATACCCCAACAATCCTGAAAAGCATAGGCGACCTATACGAGGAAGACCCTACTTTAGTCCACAAGGTTTTCATATCGATTCTTTATTAACCAACAACTTTTAATGTCCACCAAATCAAATTAAATACTCAGGGTAATTCTTGTCAGGATAATTCCCCAAATCCGACTACCGACTCAGGGGATGGCTAGGCCTCATTATCTGATGATCCTATAATAGACGAGGTTATTTTACAAAAAAATATAATATTCTTCTCTTAGTTTAAAATGTTTGGAATTTTAAACTTTACTTACAATGCTCAATCAACTTGCAGGTTGATCTTGGTAGTCCCACATAAAAAAGGGGATCCAAATTATTGGAGCTATAAAATCCTTCCCTCCCTTCCAAAAGAACGAGGACGATGCCAAGAAGAAGATTTGGTCAGTGTTCTTCCTCTAAGAAAAAGCCTTCACAACCACTTGAAGAGCCTGAATATGAATACTCCTCTTTCTGTATTGTTAAACCTGCTATTCGAAAGGAATTTCTGACCACACTCTCCTCTTATCTGCATAAGTAAGTTGGTGGACAATAAATGTTAAGCTTTTTAGGAGCTATTTGTCAGAAAGTGCAAATCATTTGATTAATATAATCTACTTTGTTTTACATAGAGTATATCATAGATGGTCACGACGTTAAGCGTACGTTCTTTAAGGTTTGTACTCACCCACTTATTGGGTCGATTCTCTGGTATTTTTACCCTTTTTCCTCTATATGCATCCATTATTTTCATTTGTTATCATCTCAATCACTCCATCTGGGTTTTCTACTAATTTGATGTCCTTTTACTCGGCTTCTACAACATATGGAAGCAATGCTCAGCTGGCTTTGGAGGACGATGGGCCCTTTTCTTCGAGAGTCAAGAGTGGCAGTCTTGGATACTTGGTTTACTCACATGATCAGCATTGACTACGTCCACTACAAGAAGAGTAAGAAGAAATCAACATTTCAATGGAACAGCCTCATCAAGAACTACGTCCGTGGATCTGTCTACAGCCGTCAGTGCAATCTCACTTGGTTCAGCGATGTAGACACAGTTTACATACCAATGAACTGGGGTAAGCGCCATTGGGTTGCATTGGCGATTAAATTAAAAGAAGGCGTTATCGAGATACTTGATCCTCTTATTGCAAACCACGACGAGTCTAAGTTGCCACATCTCATGAAACCGCTAGTTGAGATGTTACCTATCATAATCAATGACCTAGTCAACCCTAAAGTAACCAACTGTCCTCTACCTGAATCGTTCAAGTTTGATAGATTGGTGGACGTCTACCAAAACGACAGAAACAGAGATTGTGGTCCTCTGAATGTGAAATACATCAAACTCCCCGCCCAAGGATTGGGCCTTGATACCCTCACGGAGAAGATGGTGGACGATATTAAAATGGCTTACGCGGTTGATGTCTACCAAGAATTCGTTGTTCAGTTATAAAACTGTACGACTTTTACAAATGTTTCACGTGTTTTCTACTATGACCATCGTTTGTTATGATGTTTTCCTTCAAAGTAGATGTTTTGAGGTTGTAACTGACACATGTTACTCTTCTTTTATTATGGACTATATTTCCTTTTGAATTTGCCTTTAACAACATATTTTTTTGTCTACTGTCAACTTGTCCCTTGACTTAGTTCTAGTCCACAAGGTACTATCACGTTGTCTACAATTAGACTATTTGTCCTCAATACTTGTCCACAAGGGTGAGTACTGTCCACTGATAATTAGTTCAGTCCACAAATTGAAAAGTTATTTAGTCTATTTATTACCATGATTAAAGAGCTATTTAACGTTATTATCATATGTCCTCAAAGAGAGTTGTCTACTTCCTTTTCAACATGCCCCTTTTCTTGTGGACAAGTCCTCAAAGTTGCACCCTTTCTTCATAAGGTCTGTTAAGGCTGGCAACCCTTACGCCTGTTACCAGGAAAGTCTTCGTCTTATAGCTAGAGATGGTCAGATTGACAAAGCCATCAACCTATTGTTTAATACCACCCCATTTTCTGAAGAAATGCAGTTTGCACTTGGTTTGTTCTTAATCTGTGCTGGCCATTACCACGAGGGGGTCTCCACGATCACCTCATTTAAGGATCGTGTTGGCTCTTATGCCATGGCTGAATATTTTTCAGAATCGGTCTTCGAAAACATTTGTCAACTTGGTCCATGTAGGATCAAAAGGTATTGCGATACTTGGAGGTTTTATAATGTTCCAAAGTGTGCCGGCGTTGGCTACACATGCACCATGGATTCCCGTTGTGAAGCTTGCTTTGTCTGGTGGAGGAGTATTCAATTCATATGTATATTTTAAGTGTTATCTTTTCCAATTTTCTCATTAAGTTCTGTCTTTTGTTGTTACAGTGGACTAATATATGAGCCTTGTCCACCTATCTACAAAAGTCTACGTCTTCGGTTGCATGTACTTGTTTGTTCACCATGTTTTAATAGACATATCTTTTTCTACTTTGTGGACTTAACATACAACTTTTGTCTACATTGTAACAACTCGGCTAGTCTAAACAAATATAGATTAACATCATTACAACCAAACTAGATCCTCTAACTATACTTAAACGCTAACTTTATTTTTGTCCTTTCTCGTTAAAGTCATGTCGCCATCAATCAGGTATGATATTGCTCCTTGCCTTACACAATGTGCAAATAACTTTACAACATGTATCAACAGATCCTTTAAAATTATAAAAATAATGGTCTATTACCTATTAAAACCACAAAATTCAAGAGAACATACACCATCACTTTCACAAACCCCTCATATTTCTCTTTACATTTTGGCGGATTGATCAACGACATGGGGAAATACAGTTACAGCCAGCCTTCTTTCTCTTCAGCTGACTTAGTTAAGTCACGCGACCGTCAGAATTCAAACTATGGGATACCGAAAAAATGCTGGTGTGGTGGAAATCTTGAACTTACTACCCATCAGGACGGTGGTAATCAAGGTCGTCTTTTCTACAAA
Source organism: Camelina sativa (assembly GCF_030686135.1). Lineage (NCBI taxonomy): Eukaryota > Viridiplantae > Streptophyta > Magnoliopsida > Brassicales > Brassicaceae > Camelina > Camelina sativa. Next base: position 13,221,545 of record NC_141881.1, on the reverse strand, counting down.
TGTGCTAGATCTGAGGTATTCTTTCTTTGTTTGTAACTACTAAGTTATAATTCCATTTATTAGATTTTAAATGTCCCTAGATCTGGCATAATAAACACATTTTATGATTCATTTCAATTAAGGATGGTGGTTTAGACCTCAACAAGCTGTGGCACAGGGCAATTCTCGAGGAAATCCACGACCTGCACAGCAAGTTTTCTGAGGGGGCGACCTTATGAACTACTTCAATCTTGGACCTAATGGAACGAAGGTATACCCTTCTATGCTGGCGGCCCAAATTGAATATTATGGAGAAGAGATTGGGCACCTTAAACAACTTATTCGTGAGATCAGTGATGGCTACGAAGAACTTGCTTCCAACGTCCACAACCTCACACCTAGGAACAATCCGTCTTCTACTCCATTGACCTTTGTCCACAAAGTGTTTATAGGATTCACCCTTGGCTTCCTCTCCTTCCTGCTGATTGCCTTCCTTTTTTTTTTTTGTTCACCAAGATTTTATACCATACTAATCAACCTCCAAAGAGGAAAACATTACAAAGGGAGGAGCCAAAGCTAACCAACTCCCTGATCCAAAAGCAAGTCCAAAGACAAGATACAAGCAGATAGAATGATAGAGCAAAGCAATCCTAAAACTTAGACAACAAATGTAATCGCGGAAACTTCGATCCTTGAAAACAATATAGCGAATAAGTAAGAAGACACTTTGGACAACACCAAACACTCAAGGTGAGATGTTTCTCAAGATTGAGTTCGCCACTAGGGCAGACAAGACAATCATAATATTGGCTGAAAAGACAAAGGTGACAGGGCACCAAGCTGACAAGCCGTTGAAACCATCAGAGGAAGAAATCTTTGGAAAGCATCCTTTAGACGGTTGAATGCACAAGCGCCATGGAAGCAAGGATGACGGTGTAATGCTTTTCTCCAATAACCTGGAAAGAGAAGCAAAACCAAAACCGGGGAGGAGGATAGAAGTATATCCCCTCCAGCAAGAGTGATGGACAGAAGTTTTTTCAAAACAAGGTCTTCTAAAATTCAGCAACGCAAAAACCAATCGGTCACCCATCAAAGCTTGACGAACACACCGAACAACCTCACAAGAAACAGAGTTGTGCAGTGGAGACATACTCTATTAATGGGCCAGACACACAAGCACACTAAGGAGAAGACACACCCACAGGTCCAAGAAGTAATGGACCAGGCCCACCAAAGAAACAGCTTCAGGGTCCTCCGCACAAGACCTAGCTCAGGCAAGAAAATATCACGGCGGCAGATAGGACGGGGAGGAGCAAAAGATGGATCGGAAGGCACCAGCAGCACCTGAAGAGACGGAAGCAGAGTCGATGTAGACGCTAAGGGGAGGGAGATCCGGTGAGGAAAATGCTAGAAGGAAGTTAGTGGCGGATGGGGAGAGAAGGGTTCTCCCAAAATTCATTGAGGGAGACTCAGACCCAGATCCAGGACAAGACACGGCAACACTTGGGCAATCGCCGGAGAAGAATCCGGTAGACGAAGTGATTTCGGAGGACCCGGTAAGTCGAATGCCAGAGACGAGAAGAGAAGACAAATCACAGCGGAAGTAACGCTAGGTTTGTAACCGGGAGTACGGTTTAAATGAGATCTTAAATTGAGACGAGCTTGGATCCCTAATATGTTGTCTATCATCTGCATCCCTCACAGTTGTCTATCAGCTGTTTTACATTGTCCACCTATATCTCCTTATCCTTTTGTAGTGTTATGTACTCTATGTTTCCCCTGGGATACTTTCTCTTTTTATGTCCACATAATTAATTATGAAATGATCTTCACTTAGATCTCCACAGTATCAATCCTTGTCTATCATTTCGCATAATCACTCCATAGTTAACGATTTTAGCCATGGTTAATGACTCTTACAACAATAGTAGGCATATAAACATTCAACCATAGTAGACCAAATATCTTACAACCGTTGATGTCGAAATAGTAGCAATTCAAGCCAAAATACCATCCTAATGCTGAAGGACATTAAGTATCTTACAACCATAGTGGGTAAAATGAGTTATATTTGAATCCATCAGTAGCAATTGTAGCAATTGTAGCCAAAATACTATCCTAATGCTGAAGGACATGAAGTATCTTATAATCATAATGGGCAAAATGAGTAATATGTGAATCCATCAGCATCCAAAAAACGTAGTGAGATAGACCTCTTAAGTAACCAATCTTCATTTCTTCAAATTAACGTCGAGCATGTTTTCCTGTTGTGACCTTGTCCAAAACATCTCCCACATTTTGTTACTCTCTTCTTCTGAAAAAAATTTATATCAAACAAGAAACGCTTATTTAAATGGACCGAAATTTTAAACAGTGGACATAAATGTTTTAATAGAATCACTTACGTGATGCACTTCACCCTATGATGGAATCTTTTTCTTTTTTGGCCTTCCCCCTTGGCGCTTTGTCCTTGGTGGGTTCACAGCTACATCCGTACATTCTTCTGGGATGTCGTGGTCTTTCTCATTAGGACGCGGCATTACAACTCTGTTGTAAATGTTTACTTCATATGGGCTTATTTGGTCTGAACCAAGAACTGGGCCTATATTGGTGTGAAGCCCATACAGGATCCGTGTTGTGTGGCCTGCAGGACTAAACCGACATAAGCTCTAGGGTTTCACTATAAAAGGGAAACTAGAGTTGAAGAAACATGTATGCTGAAGAAAGCCGCAGAGCACGCACTAAAGAAGCTGGAGGTACATTGGTGACAGCTGTAGGGCACAGCGCAGGGCGCTGTGCATGGCAGACGCAGAGACGCAGGGCGCAGTGCAGAGAGCATGCGCTGGGCATCATACAAGGAGCTTGAAGCTGTGCGCAGAACCATGATAAAGGAGCAGAAGCTCGGCTGGGGTCGAAGGGCTGAGAGTCGGACATAACCTTGTCTAGGTTTAAGGTGTCTTCAGGACACTCTGATGAGAGACGGAGGTGGAGCTGCTTCTTTGGGGTTCTGGAGGTGTTTCAGGATTATACATGGAGGGGAGAGCTGAACCAGAGACAGAGAGAGAAGAAGAAGAAAACCTAGATCTATTATGTGTTTTCTTCTTCAGGTTCTCTGTAGTTGTTAGTTCTCTAAGCTTGTATATGTAACACTGTGTAAACCTTGGTTGATTGATAGTGGATGTTTATGGGAGAAGGTTCCCACACGAGATGTACCCTCTGCATGAGGGGAACTCGTTAAATCTCTGTGTTATGTTTATGTTATGCAAACTGATATGTGAAGTAGAAGAGGAGTAGGGGTAGAGTCGCGGTCTGCGGTTCACTACAGAGGTGAATCGGGGTCTGCGATTCACAACAAGTGGTATTAGAGCTCGGGCTTAGGATTTCACAGACTCAGGCATGACGTTGTAAACATACAAGGAGGATCCAGAGACTTTTGTAGAAGACTCGGAGGTTAAATCAATTATGGGGTTGATTTAAGGTGAAGTTATCTACAATGTTTGATTCAGGTTCATGGATGGATGTGTGAAGGTGATTTGCACATGGCTGTGAAGAAGGAATTGAAGCATCATCCATAAGGCTCAAAACTTATCAAAACAGGAGTTCAGTTTTCCGCTGTGGTCACAAGGTACATGTGATGATCTGTTTTGGAGCTTCTGAATACTCAAAGCTGTTTCAGTTTAAGGAATCTAGACATAGGAAGAACAAAGGGATGTAGACGTCTTCAACTATTGAAAATTTAGTTTTCGGTTGTTAAAGGTCTGTGTGGTGGTGTTCAGGAATTGGTTGAAGGTACAACGACAAGGAATCACAGATTTACTAAGGGACGCCTTCAGAGGTGAATCTGTGTGTAAGCTGGTTGTTAGGTCAACAAGTTGTGTCGAAGATTCAGATGAGTATGAAGATGGACCAAGCAATTTATGTTGAAGTGGTCAGTTTTAAGAGGTGTTGGGTGAATGGTTAAGTCTCAAGAGGATCTGGTTGTTAGAGATTTGAAAGGACTACAATCAAGGTAGGTCTACAGAGAATGGGAATGCAGAAGAGTACCAAGAGTCGAAGTTGCAGTCAGTGAGATTTTTTTTGTCAAGGTGGAGTTTGCTCTACAAGGTGACTTAAAATCTCTGGAAGACTTTTGTAGACGTTGCAGGACTGTGCAAGAGTTTGCAAGTAAGTGCAAGAATCTACAAGGCTGGCGCAAGGTGACAGGGGTTAGGTTTTGCATTGAGAAGAGAATCAGAAACAGAAAAGTTCTGGTTTGCCTGTTTGCATCTACAAAGATGATCTGGTGGATGAATCTTCTGAAGTATCACTTGCAGGAAGTTTAAGTGTTTTGTCGGCACTTAATAAGGAAGCATGTGAGTATAAGGGGAAGATTCAAGTAGAACTTTGTTGGTTAAAGATGCATGTTATGCTAGACAAAACTAGTTGAAGACTAGTGGGTCTAGTAGGATCATTAAGTTTCTCAAGAAATTCACTTACATGGAGGTTAAGTGAGGATTCATCAATGGTGATGACATGTCAAGTTGGTGTTGATGAATAGTGAGAAAAGGTATGATGGTGGTACCAAGGTTCTTCTTGGTAAGGTCTGCAAACGTGAAGAACTATTGCAGGGTTATGTTAACAGTAGGTGTGGCTTCAGGGATTCTAGTGTGAAGCACTAAAGGCTGTTACAAGGAGACTAGCACATGTTTTAAAGCTGTTGGTCAGACATCTGTTTTAACATGAGGTTGAACAGGAGGTTGTACTGTCATATCGTACAAGCTGGGTTCAAGAGTCAGTTGGTTAAACAGATGGGATGTAAACTCAATCTCAAGAGTAATGCATTGGGTTGAGATTGTTTACAGGATGAATCAGGGATTGTTTCAGGTTTGAAGCATGTATGATTCATGTGTTCTGCATGAGATTCAAGGAAATTTGTTTTAAGCTCAGTGCACATGAGGGGAATCAAAGGTCGACCAAGTGAATCAAGTTGCAGACATATACAGATGATATACAATCATGATAACAGGTCTGTGGTATTTATCAGAAACCATGGAAGAGGTTGTGTGATTGTTGTAATCGTGTTCTGAGAGGTTGATGTCTCAGGTTTTACTAGTTCTAAAAGTTTCAAGATCAAGGTTCCATAAGCAAGCAAGGTGTTACTTGCGGGTGAATCAGAAGTTCTGGTTCTAGGTGGAGCTGTTGTGAGGAACAGGGGAATCGAGTAAAGGTCTTCATAAGTGTTTCTAAGACCAGGAGAAAAAAGGTAGAAGAAGATGATTCGTGTAAAGAGTTACACGAACTTGTTGGGACAGCTGAAGAGCATCGTAAGCTATTCAGGGAAGCTGTCAAGAACAAGGTGAAGCTGTATTGCTTCGCAGACTGAAATTTCAGAAAGTTCAAACATAGGGACAGTCATGACAGTCTAAGGATTCGATAGGTGCTGGGAATTTTAGAGCAATGTCAGAGGATGGCATTGAAGAACACAAAGGAACATCAATGGTTGGTTGTGTTCTATATTGATTATCAAGGTTTTCTTCAAGGTTGTCAGGTTTAGTGGTCAGAGTTCTTCTGCAAGTGGGATTCAGTCATCTGCAGATGGAAGCTTGAGGGAGAGTCGCGAATCTCTTGAAGTTTCTGAAGATGGAGTTGAAAATTCCTATGGTCGACGAACATAAGGATCATCGGAAGTTGCAGGTTCTCATGAGAAGAAAAGCTTTGTTTTTCTTCTCAGGAAAGAATCAACACAAAGGGGATTTTGTGAGTTAGACCAAATGAAGCAAAAGGTGGAGTTTGTTATAAATGTTTGCTTCATATGGGCTTATTTGGTCTGAATCAAGAACTGGGCCTATATTGGTGTTAAGCCCATACAGGATCCGTGTTGTGTGGCCTGCAGGACTAAACCGACATAAGCTCTAGGGTTTCACTATAAAAGGGAAACTAGGGTTGAAGAAACATGTATGCTGAAGAAAGCCGCAAAGCACGCACTAAAGAAGCTGGAGGTACATTGGTGACGGCTGTAGGGCACAGCGCAGGGCTGTGCATGGCAGACGCAGAGACGCAGGACGCAGTGCAGAGAGCATGCGCAGGGCGTCGTACAAGGAGCTTGAAGCTGTGCGCAGGACCATGATAAAGGAGCAGAAGCTCGGCTGGGGTCGAAGGGCTGAGAGTCGGACATAACCTTGTCTAGGTTTAAGGTGTCTTCAGGACACTCTGATGAGAGACGAAGGTGGAGCTGCTTCTTTGGGGTTCTGGAGGTGTTTCAGGATTATACAAAGAGAGAAGAAGAAGAAAACCTGGATCTATTATGTGTTTTCTTCTTCAGGTTCTCTGTAGGTTTTAGTTCTCTAAGCTTGTATATGTAACACTGTGTGTAAACCTTGGTTGATTGATAGTGGATGTTTGTGGGAGAAGGTTCCCACACGAGATGTACCCTCTGCATGAGGGGAACTCGTTAAATCTCTGTGTTATGTTTATGTTATGCAAACTGATATGTGAAGTAGAAGAGGAGTAGGGGCAGAGTCGCGGTCTGCGGTTCACTGCAGAGGTGAATCGGGGTCTGCGATTCACAACAAACTCCTTTGTACTTTTCTCTCCATGGTCCAACAAAATAACACATGGATATAAGTGTGTAGGGGTCAATGTTTCTTACTCGACTAGCAGCCAAAGCATGACAGCAAGGTACCATAAGTACATCAAACACCCTGCAAGTGCAAGATTTTTTCTCAAGGTCAACTGTAAACTCACACCCAATCCCGTCGTTCACTTGGTAAATCCAGTCAGTAGCTCCCAGTACCGCACAATTAAGTGACTCCTTCAGATGGTTAATCAACATTTCTTCTATCTCTTGTGTACACCTTGTCCTAGTCTTCTGAGCAAAAGTCCTTCTACACCAAAACCACCTCATCAACATTGCCCTTATGAATTCTACTATTGACACTATCGGATAATCCACAGCTTTTTGCATTGCGGCGTTTAATGACTTTGAGATGTTACTACTCATCAAATTGTAATGGTTGCTAGGGAAGTGTGATAGTGTCCAATGTGGTAGTCCTATATTAAGTAGATACTCTGCACACTCTGGTTTTGTTTACTCTATTTGCCTCCACCAATGACGGAAATCACCAACCGTATATGCTCTTCCTGCTTTTGAGACAAGACCAGCTAGACCACCGCAATTATATTTGTGTTTAACATTTCGGAAAAGATGGACTGCACACGCTGCATGATGTGCTAGTGGATACACTTTCGCCAGTGCAGAATATATGGAGGCATGCCTATCAGATACGAAAACAAGGTCTTCCTCGTCTGGAACAAATTTTGATAGATTCTTCAAAAATCACACCCAACCAGCACCATTTTCCACTTCCACTACCCCAAAGGCCAGTGGATATATCTGCATATTTCCATCCTGCCCACTAGCTGCTACAAAACAGCCTTTGTACTTACCCTTCATCGCTGTACCATCTATCACTATAACCTTCCTCACAAACTTGTACCCATCAATACATGCACCAAATGCGAAGAAGAGATATTTGAACAAAGTGTTACCCTTTTTGTCTACTGTTGTATGCAAATCTGTTATCGTCCCAGGGTTTGTTGACGTAAAGAGGTGTAGATACGTTGACAGAAATTCAAAGCTTCCTTCTTCAGTTCCTTGTGTAGCATTTACAGCCAATTCCTTAGCGTTCCATGATTTCATGTACGATATCGTTACATTCAACTCTGACAATACCATTTCTGGTAACTCGCAAGCCCTCGGTCCTTTCTTGCCATTGGTTAAATTTGCCTCGCAAAAGTCCAGCCAATATCTTCGCCGTTGCTTTCTCTCCATATCTAGACCTTGCGGCAACGTCGCAATTGTATTCCATTGTAACGTTATTCACTTCCAAATTTAAGGTGTTTGGATGAGTTACAACATAAACCCTCCAACCACAATTCTTGCCCATGCACGATGCAATTACTTTGGTTTTGTCGGAAGCAACTATTCAAAAGCAAAAAAATCTTCTTCATAGCATACAGTGATAGCACCTTGTGCATCTCTGCCTTATTTGCAAAGACTCTACCAATATAGATTGCATCCCCCGCTCTTTTCAAATCCATGTGTCTTTCATGGCTTGGCAAGCCTCTCATATTATCATGGCATGGTGGAGCGTCAGTCAACAATAGAGGATCTGTTTTATCTATCACAGGTCCTCCAAGACAATCAACCATATCGACATCCGAACGTTCATAACCAGAAGATGATCCCATTGCTACTATTGCATTGTTTATTAGGATGCCGCATTGGTTTCCCTCTTCCACAACCACATCCTCATCCTCGTCCTCATCTTCAGTCGTCCCCACCATGTTAGGATCCCAATCCGGAGGATACTCTTTGTTAATTCTTTCAGTCCACTCATCGTAATTATACTCCGGACTGCTATCCCCTAAAATAAAATTGTCCACTAATGGTTCTACAGTGGACAATGGATCAACAACATTACCAGATATGGCAACTATGTCTACGTTAATCATATTGTCCCCCATTTCTCTCATTTTGGACACTGGTACATCACAAAGGCCATCTTCCCCATTGACCACTTCCTCAACATGGTCAACAACCATTATATTGTTGACCACTTCCTCAACAAGGTCAACCATCATTATATTGTCCCCCCGGTTCTATTTCAGTAACCACATTGACCTCATACAGACCATCTCTGAGATTGTGGTCCATTTTCCCATTGTCCACCAACAGAGCTCTTGTGGACAACCCCTGAATATCCTTGTCTACTTTAGAAAACTTACCCAAATTTTCATTGTTGTCCACTACTTTAGTCATCTTAGCCTTATGACTTGCTTCTATCTGCTCCACATACGCCACCAAAAATTCATCATCAAGCCCATCGTCTCCTTCTTCCGCATCCATACCAACACACTCGTTACCAATTTTGTGACTCTTTTCTCCAACAGCCGACCCATTAAAAGTCACATAGAGATATAGTCTACCGTAATCGGCCATCAAACCCTTGAACTGATTCCAATTAATTTCTGAGTTTAATGCAACCAGAGGCATTTTTCCTTGACTCATAACCCGCGCATCCCCTCTAAAGCAAAAGCTCAGGTTTATGGTAGTCTCCTATAGTCGGACCCTGAACACTTGGCTAATTATCTCTTTCAACTCCACCAATGTCGTCCCGCTATTATACCCTACACACCTAGCCAATTCTCCCACGCGAGGAACAAACTTCCAAATCCCGCTGGGTTCACAAGTCCATTCACCAACTAAAACACATACACTTTCTTCCATATCCTACAAATTTAACGCCAAGTTATTTGAGGAAATTTTCAATAAATTATATTTTATACTACCATAAGATGGACAATAAATGCAGCAAACTGAAATACCAACTCGTTCTGTAAAAAAAAAAATTATCACAATAAATACTAACCTACCTGCGTCTTCGTCCACCATAAAAACCTCAATCTTCGTCTTCTACTCTTAAACGGAGAGAGACAAGTCCTTTTCTTTAATTTATGTTTAATTAACTTTATTTTATGCTTCCTTTTCCTCATGCTTCCTTTTACCCAGCATTTTCCCCTTTTGTCTAAATTAAATGCCAATTCAACTTACCGATGTAATTAATCCCATTAGGAGCGCCGAACACCTACGCTATTTCGCTGCAAGAGTTGAAGCACGGGATAGAAACGTCATTTGATCTCCCTCCTTTTGGTAGATTGAAAAAGGTTTATGAAATGTGGTAAAATTGGAAACTTCTATATCCAATGTGGTACATTTAACAAAATTCCCTTTATGTTACTTCTTCTTCTCATCTCTCTCATCTCTCTTGGCCACCATCTCTTTTTTTTTTCTTAAAACCTCCAAAACTTCAACTCTCTCTCTCTCTCTCTAAACCTCCATCTTTCCAAACCTCCAGCTCTCTCTCTCTCCAAACATCCATCTCTCTCATTTCAAAACTCCATATGATCCACCTGTCTCAGAAATTGCGATTTAAGAGATACATCTGATACATTTCCGGTGGACTAGATCCACAATCCATTGTCTATTGTCTCTCGATGGACCAGATTCGGTGGACCAGTTCCGGTGGACCAGATTCAACAGCCTGACAGGTTTTGTCCACTCCAATTGTGTCCATCGATCTCTTTGTGGACCAGATCCGTTTGGTTGTACTCTATTTGTCCATCATTACCAAAATAACTTCTCCACATTGTTGATATGCTCACATATTAAACGTGTTGTGCCTCCTATGGACCAGATTCAACCCCGACCATATTTTTGTCCATCACAAGTTTGTCCTTCTCTCTTTTTAGTGGACCAAATCTTCTTGATTGATGATACTTGTCGACAACAAATAATCCCGACATTAAAAAAAATCTCTCTTCACTTGTCTCTATCTCTAATTCTCTTCCCTTTTCCTTAAACCCATATGTGTTTCCAAAAGTATGATTTGAAATTGGACCCTCAACATATGAATTAACACCAAACATAATACAAATGAGTTCTCCTCTTTTAAACAAAGGGTAATTTCGTCTTTAAACTCCTCCCCAAAAATCCTAAACTGGCATTTTTCACAAACAAAAACAAAACTGGCATTTTAACAAGTTTTTCCATAAAAATTGCATTCTTAGCCAAATTCCCGTAAAAGGGCTCAAATGACATTCTTTACAATTCCTTACGTCTTTCTTTACCTTAATTTTTGTACATAACTATATACCTCATGATTTTGGCTATTTCATTGAACCCTTTATTCTGATGCAGATTGCCCAAGAAATTGGGTTAGAAGCCAAGTTTCAGAGGGACTTTGAAACAAGGTTTTCTATGGTGGTGTTGAATGATGATGAATGTATGCAATGAGATATGAATGGATGGATGGTAAGGTGTTTCAATTCCCCTTATGCAGTTGCAGTATAAGAGGTGTCAATCCTAAATGAGTGTTTGTGAACAATTAAGATATGTATATGAGACTAAGTCAAGCCAAATGTAAAGGATGTTTGTCACTAACAATCCTATGATGAAAATGAAAAGTGCAGAAAGTAAAACTACAAGAACTAAGAGCTAAATGCAAATGAAACAGAATGATTATAGCAGCTATGAAGCAAGAACATAAATAGAAACTATGCTAATGAACTAATGCAAGACAAGTAATGAACAGAACACTAAGTAAATGCAACAGAAATGCAAATAGAATGAAACAAGAGATAAGATATGACAACTACAAATCATAAACAAGAGTTCTGGGGATGAACTCGAGCAAGCACTCGATCAAGTGTAGATCGAGTGCAGGGTCGAGCTGGTTAAATCCGGGAAACAGAGCAACACAATAAAAACAAAGCAATGCAAAAACGAATCAAACAACAAGCAAGCAACATGATTAAGACTTTAAAATCAATAAACAAAGAAGGCCTTGAGGAGGGATTCATGGGCTGGACTAATGGATGAGGTTACCACACTTTGGCCAACAAATCTCAAGCAAACTTTGAGCTAATCTCTAGACATATAAATCTAAGACAAGTTTCCTCCACTCTCATGGCAAGAAACAATCAAACCTATGCATCTCTAGACTTGTTCTCACAAAGTAAAGAATCTACACAAGCAGGCATTAAGCAATACATCTCAAACCAAACAAGACCTCTAATCTCTTAGCAAGCCTAATGGTAAGATCTAGATCTAGCCTTATCTATGCTCCTTAAACATTGGTGTGATGCGAAGATGCTTGAAATCAAACCCTAACCTCTCAGTTCAGGATCAGCATTAAGAACATCTAGCCTAGAAGAGATTCTACACAATCAAGCTTGACCAAAGCAAACAAACCTCAAACACAGCCCAGCCTAACCCATCCTCAAGATCCTAAGCACTACTCACAAGAACACATGATGAACAAAGTCCAAAACCCAGAAAATATTGAAACTTGCATTATTAGAAAGATAAAACAGAGATCTACAATATTGATGAAGAAAATATACTCGAAATCTTGATATCTTGAAAGTTATGAAACCAACAAAATACAAGAATCTAGTCTTTTCTCTCTTAAAACAAGTACAAGATCTAAGAAAAATAAAAGTGCAAAAGGAATAATTCCTAAAAGGGTAGAAACTAGGTTTAGAGAATATCTAAAAAGCTGGACTCTTTGGTGGCTGCAGGTACAAGGCTTTATATAGGAGAGGGAGTGGAAGCGCTAAAAATACTAAAAGGCAAAATAGTCAACGGCTCGGTCAACTCGACCTGTGCTCGGTCGAGTGGCAGGTCGAGCTGGCTTCTCTCGTGCATTCTCCACTCGGTCGAGTCCTCCTCAGCACACGGTCGAGTGTCTGGTCGAGTGTGCGGTCGAGTTGGACTCCGGACCTTGTTGTTTCAGCCTTAATTCTCTTGCCTTTCCTTCATGATTGCTTCACTTCTCCTCAGCATTGCTTCCATGCTCCTTAAGCTCCAAAATCACCTGTTTATGCATGAAAAGATGCAAATGCAATACAACTAAACTCTAATGCATGATTGGTCCTAAAGCTATGCAATAATGGTGAAAATAGATAGCAAAAGGTACAAAAGATGTGAATATATTAAGGGTGAACAAGGTAAAATATATGAACATCAACACCCCCAAACTTAGTCTTTGCTTGCCCTCAAGCAAATAAGCAAGACATAAGAAGGTAAGTGAGGTTTGAAAGTGGGATCTCAGCTCCTAAAGCTTGCAAATAGACCATCTAGAATCAATGTCCAAGTTACTAATACTATGATGCAAGTTGAATGAGCTGTACTTAAAAGACTTTAGACAAGCATATCACAACCTTTACTGATTTGAGCCTTAGACATCCACATGCATTCAAATCAACCATTTCCTTTAACATTCATTAAACAAGAACATGAATCAATTCTATGCAATGCTTAAACTCATTTGGCTTGGAGATAAAGGTTTAGAGACAATGGTGGTCTCTGTTTTAGAGTGGGGCTTATCAATATCAAGGTTCTCTCATGAAAATGGATTGAGCTTTAGAAGAATGCTAAAGGTAAGAACACCTAGACACATACAAGAATAAAACCTTGTCTACCCAAAGCCACCCAAAGTGTTTATCCTAGAAATCTAAACCCAAATTATCCTAGTGCTACCCTTTACTTCTTCTTTTCTCTTTCACCCTTTTCTCTTTTGGTTTTCAAGCCTTAGGAGATGTTTCTTATTTGATCTTTCTAGTGGGATGGGGGATTCTTACTTATTTGCTATGGTTCTCTTTTCCTTCTTATTCTTAAGACATACAAGCATTTTGCTAGATTTTCCTTTTCTTTATTTTCCTTTCTTTAGCTAGAACCATCTTCAACAATATTTTACTTCCCATCCTTTCACTAGACTTTGCTTAAACACAATCTCCTCTTAAAGACTCTACCCTTTTTCTTTCTCTTTTCTTTCTTTTTTTTCATAACAGCCAAGTCCCAAACCCAACAAGTGAACCACCTAGTCCTATCTAGTTTGAAAAATGCAAACTAGAACTACACAAGGTCTTACTCTTGTCAGTTCAAACCTAACACTTTCTACCAAGCTCAATCCCAAAAATAGGCCTTACACACTCAAGAATAAACATGGCTTGAAAGAAAGGTTTGGTTAAGGGTAGGGAAACTGATTCTTAATGAGAAAATCAGCTACTTGGATCAACAAGAGTGGTAAAAAGGAGAAAGATGATCCAAGTATGTATATGGTATCCATGAGTTTAAAGCAATGCACACATTGATAATTATAAGTCAATATTAGGTTCTTTAAGTAGGAAATGGTTTCAAATCTCAACATGCTTCAATTTAGACCAAATACAATGCAGGAATTCAAGGCTTGGTTCAATCTGCTTCTAACTACTCAACTAGCATCAAAGTACTATTAACTTGGGCATTGATCCTAGTCTAGTGAATAAGCAAGCTAACAAGGCAAAACTCATCATAGATCCCTAATGCAAATATTATACAATCCTACATGAAACATGCTAAACAAGATCCTAATATGCAATGCAAACTACATGAACACTCTTTTTTTATAAAGATTTTTGCTAAAATTTTTCAAATTTTTAGGGTTTTTCTATGCCTTAGATGCTTATGCAAATACTAATATGAAGATGCTAAAAATTTGAAATAAGAACACAAAACACAATGTCAAATGCTATCTCAAACCCTCCCCCAAACTTAAATCACACAGTCCCTTGTGTGAAAGAAATTTGTAAGAGGATTCAAGACTAAAAACAAAACTAAACAAAATATGAAATGCAATTATATTTACAAGTGAAGGTGATGGTGGTACCTTAGGGATTGTGGAAGAAGTTGTCCACATCCATCTGCATGCTGTCATAGGAGTAGTTGGGGTCTTGTTGGTGACTTGGAGATGGAGTTTGGGGCAGCTCGACGATGGCGATCGACTATGACTCGGTCGAGTGCGTGTCCGAGTGGGGGGTCGAGCTGGACCGCGTATGTCAAAATGTTGACCATGCTGCTGGCAAAACTGCTGGTAGAGAGCTTGATCCATGTAGTATTGAGGTGGGATGGGAGGGTAACTTGGATAACCTGGATAAGCAGCTGGAGGTGGGAAGCCATAGGGTGATCTGGGCTGGTACTCGGTCGAGTACGTCCGTGGTGCTCGGTCGAGTGGGTGCTCGAGTGACCCGGTCGAGTGCCTCGAAAATTGTTGTTCTCGGGTACTTGAGCTCCTCTTCCTCTGATTTGGCTCATACATTGAAGCCCTAGCTGGTTCCAAAGGGTTTGCAACTCTTGAAAGTGCTCTAGTTGAGCTACTTCTCCTCAAAGGGCTTGATGGTGTAGGTGAAGAATTCCCACTCTTCAACTCAGCAATCTCCTTCTTTAAACCCTTGATAGACTTAGCAATGTTGGTCACCTTCTTCTTCAGCTTATCAAATCTCTTCCCATGCCACTTATTCCATTTTTGCAAAAGAGTCAACCTCTTGGTATTCTCCCTCACTCCTCTACTATCCCTTGGATTGGGCTCATCTTCAAAATAGAACCGCTCCTCCCCATCAGCCACTTGTGCATTCCCAGCTTCCTCAACTCTAGGTTGAACTACTCCATCAAACCAGTGCTCCTCAGCTGGCCAAAAGTCAATGTTGGCTCCTTCTTGAATGGTGGTGAGCCCTTGGTTAGGCAAGATGAATTGCTTTTTCCCAAGTGTTGGAAGCTCAAAGTTGAAGATGTGATTCCCTTGATGCATTTCCTTGGCTAGGATGAGAGTAGAGGTGAGGTAGCTTGAGTCAATCCATCTTGGTGAGACCCTTTCTCCCCTAAGTGGAACCTTGGCAGCTTGTAGAATTGGAGTAATGATGCCTCCAATGGTTAGTGCTCCTCTTGACCCTTTGTTCTCCAACTTGCCTACACAACTTCTCAAGTGAACCATGTAGTCAATGAGCACCATTGCTAGGTTAGTCTCCACAGTGCTCCCAAGAATGATGGTACCATTTCTTGCTTGAAAGATGATTCCATTGAGAGCCAAGTCAATCATCTTTAGCTCCCCCTCATTGATGTTCCCAGTTTCCTTCCTAGCAAAGAAGGTGTTGGCAAGAGCTTTGCGGAAGTACCTTAGGACTGGGCTCCTTATCCTTGAGCTCTTGGAATTGGAGGATGAGTAGAGTTTGTTATCCCCAATGGTTTCCCACACAGCATAGAGTTCTTCTCTTGGAATCATCAAACTCCTATTGCTCCCAACCTCAAATCCAAACACATTTGCTATCTTCTTCATTGAAAGATCATACCTCTTCCCCTTGATTGTGAAAGCAATGTGACCAGCTCCAAACTCAGCATCTTTCCTTGCATATGTGGTCAGCTTGACAGTGGCTAGGAACTCACAACTTTCTTCTTTGTAGCCCTCCATGCAAAGCCCCATGAACTTGGTAAGGTTGCTCTTCTCAAAGAGATACTCCACATCCTCATCAATGGCTAGCTTCTCCATGGTTTCCTTGTGTGGATACCTAGTCCCCAGGAACTCCATTCTGATGAAAGCATCATAAAGCTGTCTCTTTGATAACCCACAAGATTCTGCCTCTCCATTATCCCTTAACTCTTCTTCTTCACTTTCTTCCTCACTCTCATTTTCACTCTCCTCTTGCTCAACCTCAACTGCTGGCCTCTTCCCTTTGGCCTTGTGTCTCCTCATAAACTCATTGAGAGTTGGCTCCCTTTCTTCCTGACTTGCAGTCCTCTCAGGATCTTCCTCAACTGACTCTCTCCTTGGACACGGCATCTGGCTCGACCGGCTGCTCGAACCGCCACTCGGTCGAGTGCATGACCGAGTGGGGAGTCGAGTGGTTTTCCCAGATTCTCCTCTTGATTCAAGGTCAGCATCACGACGTTCCATGGAGCTTGCAGCGGTTTGTTGAGACTTCTGGGTGATCTTTGAAGACATTTTCAAAAGGAACTGAAAGGAATAGACTCAAAGCTCAAAGTTAATAGGTTAGTGACCCAAAAACTTGAAAGAACAAAGCTTGAGCAAAAGATGAACTTTGAGAGAGATTTTAAAACTTGAATTTAGTTGTTTTGAGCAAATGAGAGAGTGTGAGAGGTATAATTTCGTACAAGGTCTATATAAAGAAGCTAAGGGGACAAGGAGACAAGGGTGGAGCGTCCATACCATTCAAATTTGAATTGGGAATCTTTGACCTACCTTTTGTTGCCACTCGACCCCACACTCGACCAGCACATGCTCGAGCTCCCTTGACCAAAGTTTGAAAATTCAAAATTTTCTTCTTGTTCTTCCCTTCACTCGATCGTTCTAGCGATTTGAAGATCAAATGGGCCTTAGTTCTTTTCCAACTCGGTCGAGTACCTCTCGTGGCCTGGTCGAGTGGGCTTGCGTTTCCCCTTCTCCAAGTCCAAATCTCTCCTTACCCATCTACAATTTCACTAAAAGGCTTGTCCAACACAAACATAAAAGAAAACACATCAAAACTACTAAGAAAATAAAGCATATTTACAAAGGATACCTTAGGGACTTCCTCCCTAGTGAGCTTGTTTAGAGTCACTAAGCTTGACTTTGGGTTCCTTCTTAATCTTGGTCTAGATACCAAGGAGGTGATGAAATCCTCCCTGGAACCTCTTGGTCACTGTGAAGTTGATCCTTGATAACCTCACCCTTAGCACACAAACCATACTTCTTCTTGATTTTGAGCCTTGGCCTTACTTTCCTCAAGAGACCTCTTGCTAAGCTTAAATTGGAGATCATCAACCATACTAGTCAGCTCTTGAACTGACCTCTTAAGCTTTTCCACAGAATCTTCTTGAAGAGAGAGCTCAGCCTTTGGAGTTGCCTTATCACTTAACCCTTCTTGACCTCCTTTGTCCTTGATAGTGAAAGGCTGATCATCAATGGTAGGAAGGTTGGTTGGGTTATAAATGTTGAACTTCATAACTATACCCTCAGCAATGTTCAAAGTCACAAGACCTTCCTTGACATCAATGACTGCTTCAACAGTGGCTAAGAATGGCCTCCCAAGGATGATAGGATCTTCAGGTTCCTTGTCCATCTCCAATACCACAAAATCTGTATGAACCCTTGCCTTCCTTATCTTGAATGGGACATTCTCCAACCTTCCAACTACTTCTCTGTTTGACCCATCAGCTAGGCATACATGGAGGTTGGTGGATTTGAAATCAGTTCTCCCAAGCTTTTGAGCTATGGAGTATGGCATCACACTAGTTGAAGCTCCCAAATCACAAAGGCATTGGTTGTAGTGAAGGTAACTGATTGTGCAAGGCAGATAGAATGGTCCTGGATCCTTAAGCTTAATTGGGATGATCACTCCTCCAAGGTTCTCAAGATCTTTCTCATCTTGAGCTTGAGCCTTCTTTTTTGACAAATCAAGCAAAAAATCTCTATAGAGAGGATAAGGTTCGTACTATTCCAAGGCAGGTCCTCTCTCCTCTTCTTGATAAGCAATGATGATCTCTTGAATAGCCATCACTTCCTCTTGTTTCTCAACCACAACTTCTTCTTTCAAAACCCTTACTTCCTCTTGTTGCTTAGCCAACATTTCTTTTCTCTCAATGATTTCCCTTAATTCCTTGATCCTTTGTGCTTTGAAACTTCCTGGGAATGGTAGAGGTGGTTTGTAAGCAGGAGGAATGTACTTAGCAGGTTTAACAGCTCCTGATCCTTCAGCTCGATAGACCACTCGATCAGTCACTCGGTCGAGTGCTGGCTCGAGTACCTGGTCGAGTGCAATGGTGGATTCAGATTTCTCTGCACAAACTTCACTCAAAGCTTCAATAACTGACCAATCCTCCCCATCTTGAACATCACTGTCCTCAGTGACTTCCTCATCAGAGATATGGATGGCTTTTGCAGTGAACTCCCTTGGATTTTGAACAGCTTTTCCAGGGAGTTGGTTGAGTTTAGGAGCAGAAGTAGAGGCAATGTTGCTCTCCATATACTTCACTCTAGAGTTGAGACCTTCAAACTTCATGTTAAGATCATTATACTGGGATGTTAGCCTTTGATTCACCTCAGCAAACTGTTTGGCTTCCTCAATCTTTCCTTGTGTTTGCCCAATCAACAATTGCTGCATCATGGCTCTTAAGTCTTGCTCTTGGCCTTGGTTAGTCTGAACCCTGGTGGGGGACACAACTGAGGCTGGAACACTTGATGTTGTTGTTTGGGGACATAGTTTTGTTGCTGTTGAGGCTGTTGAGGTGGATACACTTGGTCTTGAGGGTTAGCCACATTGGTACTCCTATAAGAGAGATTGTTGTTCTTGAAACCTCCTTGGTTGTAGCCTTTGAATCCTCCCTGGTTTTGCATGTAGCACAACTCAGCAAATTCAGTCTCTCCCTCTTGAACTGGAACCTCTTTTTCACCAATGAAGTGAATAGACTTTTGTTGGCTAAGAAGGATCTTGTCAAGCTTCTCATTGACCATCTTCAAGTCCTTCTTGTACTTGTCCTCTTGATCAGTTGATGATGATCTTATGGTTCTGTCATAGTCTTCATTATAGTTGCCATCTGACTGAGCAAGGTTCTCAACTAATTCCCAGCCTTCTTCCACATTCTTGTTGAGGAAGTTGCCATTAGAAGCTGTGTCAAGAAGCATCCTTATCTTGGGAAGTACTCCTCTATATAATGTGCTCAAGAGTGACTCATTGTTGAAGCCATGATGAGGACATTTGATAAGCTCAAATTAATCCCTAGAGCTACTCTCTCAAACAAGAGATCACTGCAGTACTTAGGGGTCGAATCCACAGAGACTCAAGATCAAACACAATAGATTGTAAAGTTTTGTAAATTACGCTAAACAAGTTAAATTGAATTAAAATACAGCAATGCAAGTATTTAAATAAAAGTGTTGTGAATTCAGAAAATCAAAAGAGCTAAGCCTAGGGAATTTCTCAGGAAATTATGAAATATTAAATCAGATAAATTAATTAAGGTTCAAGCAATAAAAATCAGATCTAGAACTCTAAACTTTTGGTAAAATAATCAGTTCTCACTGCAATTATAATCTAAATTTAAAACCAGAAAATCCAAATCTCTTTGTAAAATTCCAAGTAATAAATCAGCTTTAAGCACAGGTTTAGATAAGTTCACAGAATTATTAATTCAAATCTCTTTGTAATAAACAATTCTGCTCATCAATGGTTTAATCAGGAAAACAATTATATTTTCATATCAATTATTTCCCTAAGATAACAATTCTAGGTGATCAATCAAGAATTATTGTGAAGAACAACCAAGGATGAAGATCATAAAAGATTAAGAACCCTAAAAATCTCAGATCTAATAAATCATAAAAACCCTATGAAAAACCCTAAACCTAACAAGCAAATTACTCAGACATGTTTAATGAAGAACAAATCATAATTCTGAATAACATGCAATAGATATTAAAAAGTAGAAGAGGGAGTTCAAGAATTCTTCTCTACAAAGCAGATCTCTCTCTCCCAAAAGCTCTCAATATCCTTCTCTCAAAAACTGCTAGAAAATAACTTAAGGGTTTCTAAAACCCAAAAACCATATATATACATCCTAAAATATGTCCAGGGGCTTATGTTGCAATTATAGAAGACTTTGGGCAAATTTGTAAAACTTCCAAATTTGTTGTTCTCTCGTCGGGTAAACACGAGTGTCGATCGATGCTCCTTTGTGTGGTGTCGATCGATGCTTGGTCTCTGATCCGACTCCAACTTGATTTCCTTCGGTAAAGTGCTCCAAAATGATCCAGATTGTTCTATATTGCTCCCTCCGTGCCAAATTCCTAAATAACCTGTTAAGACTCAAAAATAACCTAGAAACAAATCAAAAGACTCAAAAAGCACACTTATATCATGGTTAAAAACCGTAAAAACCATGATATATCAACATTGACTCTGAAATCCTTTGAACCTCTCCCAAGCTTCACAAAAGCTTTCATTGTTCCTTTGAGCAAACCCAGAAATTTCATTTCTCAACCTAGCAGTCCTTGCATTGGAGAAGAATTTGGCCAAGAAAGCCTTCTTGCAAGCATCCCATGTGGTTATTGCTCTAGTAGGAATAGTCTTCTCCCAAAGGTGAGCCTTGTCTCCAAGTGAGAATGGAAAGAGCCTCAACTTGAATCCATCTTCACTCACTCCATTAATCTTTGTAAGACCACAGATTCTGTCAAATTCATCAAGGTGGTCTAGGGGATCCTCCATTGGCAACCCATGGAACTTGTTGGCTTGAATCATGGAGATCAATCCACTCTTGATCTGAAAGTTGTTGTTTGCTACTGTTGGAGGCACAATACCAGCCCTTTGGTTGTGGGTGTTGGGTGCATCTCCAGAACCAATGTGCCTAGGTCTCTGCTCATGGTTAGCTTGTTGCTCCATGATCACTGGATCCTCTTGCTGAACTTGAACTACTCTTCTTCTCTGATTTCCCAAACCCTTTTGCAGCCTATGGATGTTGTCAAGAGGCTTTTGAAGATTTTGTTTCCCCTTTGACCTTGTGTGCATCAACAGACACGAGTACAAACTCGAACAGGTTCACAATTGAGCTCAGGCTCGTGTAGGCAGTCAAGTCGACTAGGAAGTGGTGTTCAAATAGAGATGGCTTCTAACTCGATCAGGTGCTCGATCACTGCTCAGTCGAGTGGTGGTCGAGTGGATGGTCGAGTGGGTACCTGAAACTCAAGACAACCCAACAACAGAAGATTCGAGTCCAGCAACTCCACAAGTGTATAAACGAACTTAATCTTAGACTAATATGAATCCTAAATGTCACAAAAACACACTCAAATGGGCAACGGCGCCAAATTGAAACAAGGTTTTCTATGGTGGTGGTGAATGATGATGAATGTATGCAATGAGATATGAATGGATGGATAGTAAGGTGTTTCAATTCCCCTTATGCAGTTGCAGTATAAGAGGTGTTAATCCTAAATGAGTGTTTGTGAACAATTAAGATATGTATATGAGATTAAGTCAAGCCAAATGTAAAGGATGTTTGTCACTAACAACCCTATGATGAAAAGGAAAAGTGCAGAAAGTAAAACTACAAGAACTAAGAGCTAAATGCAAATGAAACAAAATGATTATAGCAGTTATGAAGCAAGAACAAAAATAGAAACTATGCTAATGAACTAATGCAAGACAAGTAATGAACAGAACACTAAGTAAATGCAATAGAAATGCAAAAAGAATGAAACAAGAGATAATACAGGACAACTACAAATCATAAACAAGAGTTCTGGGGATGAACTCGAGCAAGCACTCGATCGAATGTAGATCAAGTGCAGGGTCGAGCTGGTTAAATCTGGGAAACAGAGCAACACAATAAAAACAGAGCAATGCAAAAACGAATCAAACAACAAGCAAGCAACAGGATTAAGACTTTAAAATCAATAAACAAAGAAAGCCTTGAGGAGGGATTCATGGGCTGGACTAGTGGATGAGGTTATCACACTTTGGCCAACAAATCTCAAGCAAACTTTGAGCTAATCTCTAGACATATAAATCTAAGACAAGTTTCCTCCACTCTCATGGCAAGAAACAATCAAACCTATGCATCTCTAGACTTGTTCTCACAAAGTAAAGAATCTACACAAGCAGGCATTAAGCAATACATCTCAAACCAAACAAGACCTCTAATCTCTTAGCAAGCCTAATGGTAAGATCTAGATCTAGCCTTATCTATGCTCCTTAAACATTGGTGTGATGCTAAGATGCTTGAAATTAAACCCTAACCTCTCAGTTCAGGATCAGCATTAAGACCATCTAGCCTAGAAGAGATTCTACCACAATCAAGCTTGACCAAAGCAAACAAACCTCAAACACAGCCCAGCCTAACCCATCCTCAAGATCCTAAGCACTACTCACAAGAACACATGATGAACAAAGTCAAAAAACGCAGAAAATATTGAAACTTGCATTATAAGAAAGATAAAACAGAGATCTACAATATTGATGAAGAAAATAAACTCGAAATCTTGATATCTTGAAAGTTATGAAACCAACAAAATACAAGAATCTAGTCTTTTCTCTCTTAAAACAAGTACAAGATCTAAGAAAAATAAAAGTGCAAAAGGAATAATTTCTAAAAGGGTAGAAACTAGGTTTAGAGAATATCTAAAAAGCTGGACTCTTTGGTGGCTGCAGGTACAAGGCTTTATATAGGAGAGGGAGTGGAAGCCCTAAAAATACTAAAAGACAAAATAGTCAACGGCTCGGTCAACTCGACCTGTGCTCGGTCGAGTGGCAGGTCGAGCTGGCTTCTCTCGTGCGTTCTCCACTCGGTCGAGTCCTCCTCAGCACACTGGCTTCTCTCGTGCGTTCTCATTACATAAATTAAAGCAAGTACAGGTGAGTTCTTACTTTGTGGTATTCAAACAGTGGCATATGGACTCTCTTCAGGCCAAGACATTCTTCTTACATCTCCTTTCCTCTCCCTTTTCTCACTTCCTTTTTTTTTCCTTATTCTTATTCTTTTTTTTTTTAGCAAAGGTGTAAGCGAATACCAGGGTCATCGGTAATTTACCTACCCCTCACTTCCAAGCTTTGTGTGATCATTTGACTCAAGAGTAGAATAATGAGGTCACTGGTAATTTACCTACCTCTCTAAACTGATCAAAATCATCTCATCTTTTATTTTCTCTTTTTCTGATTTTTCTCTTTTTTTTTTTTTTTTTTCTTAAACACTGAAGGGAAGAGAGAGGGGAGACATACTTTGAAAAATTGCACTGTCTTGTATGGCCTGAAGAAGAAGTCTAGTCCACTGATTTCCAACCCCAAAGTAAGAGATTAAGTCCGGTTAAAATCCTGATAAAAGTTGAGACAGCATTAGTTGAACTAGATATCCTTTGAATAAGGGCTTTCAGGATTGTTGATACAGCTCATAGTCTTTCCACACTTCAGTTCTGAGGTCAAGCTTAGTCAAGAATCATTAGAGTGTTAGCCAAAGAACAAGAACCATCAGTTAGAGATCATAATTCAACAGAAATTTTTGAAAAATTTGACTCAATAAAAACAAAAATACAGTTTTGACACAAGACAGAAAACCAAGTAAATAGTTAGTACTAACCTCCCCCAGACTTAAACAACACTGTCCCCAGTGTTATCAAAGAAGGGAAAAGTCAAGAAACAAAAATTGTGTTGAAAAATTGAATGAAAAAGTGAACAGATTCTCGGGTTACCCAGTGGTGTCGATCGATGCCGATATAAGGTAGCATCGATCGACACCTTCGGCGAATGGTGAATTCTGGCCGAATCTCCTTGTTAGTTGCAGTTAGTTGTGTGTGTTGTGGTATCAATCCTTTGATGTTAATTCTGTTAAGAAGCACTCAAACACAAACACAGGTTAAAAGCAACATGATAGATAGATAGTTCATAAATCCAAACAACTTTCAAACACAAACTGACTCAAAGCAAGAATAAAAATGACTTAATCCTAAAAAAGGAAAAAGATAAAAAAAAAAAACCATGATCAGAAGCTAAAATGTAACAGAAACATCATCAGCACCATCATCACCATCAGTATCGTCAGCATTCGCAACATCCTCAGCATCCTCAGCAGATGGTGAAGATGGCGAAGGGGACCTGCGCCTAGTACGCCTGGTAGGACAAATGCAGCCACACTGGGAGAGTCGAGCCATGCCATTCCAGATAGCACGCAAAGCAGAAACCACATAAGTCTAATGAGCTCCCTGGTCCATAGTAGCAGGATCCTCTGATGGCTCGGGAAACTCAAATGCTGCAGTCCCAGAAGAAGAACCAGTCTCAAAACCCCCAGCAGGGTTAGTAGCAGCTGCAGCATCAGTAGAAGTCCGCGAAGTGCGATGGCGACGGGAAGGAGCATAAACAACATAGTCATCTGGTGAAGGGCGAAAACGCAACTGCTCAGGATCATCACTGCGAAGTGCGATGGTGGTAAGATCAGGTCGTGGAAGGCGGACAAAGTGCTCTCTTGTCTCATCAACAAACCTCCACAACAAACCTGGTTTTAGCCAGTGTGCACTCCTCAAATATGGCTCATCCATAAGCTGTCTCCTAGTGATAACACTATAACCAGTAATAGGAATCTTCTTGAACTGAAGGATAACAGTAATAAGGCTCCCCACAGCCTCTCTCTTAACTCCAGTACCCGAAAATGGCTTGGTCTGAAGCTCAACCAAGTGATGTGCGAAAATAGCCCCAAGGTTGAGGCACTGAGGGTCGCGACGTTCAGCAGAAGCCAAAGAAGGGATCATGGAACGCAAAGCAATGTTCAGAAAATTAAGCTCTACTGCTCGCATCTTATTAGGCTCCATCTTACACTGCAAAGTGGTAGCAACAGCCCTAAGAACATACCGTAGTACAGGATGGCGGACCTCAGATTGAAGCATCTTCTTGGAATTATAAGGACCAAGTCCTATGTAGGACCACAAAGGAGAGAGATCCTCATAGTGCTTAGGCAAAGCAACATTCTGATAAAAACGAGTCCAGCGAAACACATCACACAAATGAGCAAAATTGATATCATAAGGCATTCCATTGATGAAGAAATGCAATACACCCCCAAACGCATTTGGTGCTCGCTCATTTCTGTAAGTAATCCTAACTGATGCCATGAACTGTCGCACTAAATCCGGGTACAAATCATACTGCCTAGTACAAACAGTTCCTAATCCCATCCTATCAATCAAAGCCAAGACCTCATCATGAATTCCCAACCTACGAAGAATGACAGGATCAACAAACCTTGTAGGCTCAATCTCAACTCCCAACCATGCATTGTAGAGCATTGTTTCATACTCTCCCCAAACACCCACTGGCCTGTTGATGAATTCAGGCTTATTGAACTCAAGAAGCTTGTGTTGAGGCCATTCTCTCTCTGATGGAATTGGTAGACCTTCTTCTTTTGGCCATGGGAACCTTGATTGAATGGGAGATGGAAGAGAGAGATCAGGTAAGGTTGCTGAGGCCGTCGTCGAACATCGTGTAGGCTGGGGAAGGTCCGCCGGAGCTCGCGGAGGCGGACGGCGGTCGGATTGACGAGGTGGCTGAGCTGAAGAAGAAGCTTCGCCGTCGTTCTTTCGAGTCCTCTTGTTGGCTGTCATCACTCCCAAACACGAAATTGACACTAGATCCAGGTAGAGGAGAGAAAATCGAGTGGATTAGAGCTTGGAATCACTCAAAACAGAGTTGAAATGAGAGAGTTATGAGCAATTTACTGTTTAGTCGATTTGGGGGTGAAACGAGGAAGAAGACGAAGTCTCACGATTTTAATCGGTCTTCCTCGGGTTTAAGTGGTATCGATCGATGCCGATATAAGGTAGCATCGATCGATGCTCCTTCTGTTGGACCCGGCCCAGTTTCGATCCCAAGCCCATTCAACTGAAACCCAGCAAAAATCAAACCCGATGGTCCGTTTTCTCGCCTCTGTCCATAAGAGTGTCGACCGATGCCCATTTACATGGTATCGATCGATGCTCGCTCTGATCAATGGTATCCGTAACTTTTTTATTTTTTTTGTTTTTTTCTGAAATAATAAAACTCAAAACCAAAAATTAATATGTTAGTGATCCTAAAAAGCAAAAATTCAAAATAATTAATTCTTACCAGTGGGTTGCCTCCCACTCAGCGCTTGTTTTAAGTCATTAGCTTGACTTGGCAGCGGATTAGGCAGAGGGTGCATCCTCCAAACGCACAATGTGTCCGTCTGGTATCTCAGCTTTTGCCCAATAGTGTTTCACCCTTTGGCCATTAACAGTAAATTTCTCTCCTTTGGAGTTCAACAGCACAATAGCTCCATATGGTCTGACTTCTTGCACAGTAAAAGGACCAGACCAGCGGGAACGCAGCTTTCCAGGAAACAGCTTCAAGCGGGAATTGTATAGGAGAACCTGGTCCTTAGGCTCAAAGTGTCTGGAGATGATCTTCTTATCATGATAAGCCTTGGTCCTCTCCTTGTACAGCTTGGAATTCTCAAATGCATGAAATCTCAGCTCATCTAACTCATTCAACTGCACTAACCTTTTCTCTGAAGCTGTCTTGGCATCAAAATTCATCAATTTAACTGCCCAGGCTGCTTTGTGCTCTAACTCCACTGGAAGATGACAGGCTTTCCCATAAAGCAGATGGAAAGGAGTAGTGCCAAGTGGTGTTTTATAAGCAGTCCTATATGTCCAAAGTGCATCATCAAGCTTCATAGCCCAATCTTTTCTTGTAACACCCACTGTTTTCTCTAGAATCTCCTTAATCTGCCTGTTGGAAACTTCAACTTGTCCACTGGTCTTAGGATGATATGGACTAGCCACTCTATGTTGAACACCATACTTTTTCAGCAGCTTCTCAAACACTTTATTGATAAAGTGCTTACCTCCATCATTGATGACAATTCTAGGAACTCCAAACCTTGGAAAGATAATGGTCTTAAACAGCTTAAGAACCACATCAGAATCATTGGTTGGACTTGCAATTGCTTCAACCCACTTGGAGACATAGTCAACAGCCACTAAGATGTATTGATTCTTGTAAGAAGATGGGAATGGTCCCATAAAGTCAATGCCCCAGCAATCAAAAACTTCAACCTCAAGGATAAAGTTTTGTGGCATCTCATGCCTCTTACTAATCTGACCTTTCCGCTGACAAGCATCACATCTGGAAACAAACTCATTAGCATCCTTGAACATTGTTGGCCACCAAAACCCAGCTTGTAGAACCTTAGACACTGTCTTGAAAGTAGCAAAGTGTCCAGCATAATCTGATCCATGACAGTGAAAGAGAACATCAGGAACCTCTGTCTCAGCTAGACATCTTCTGTAAACACCATCACTGCAATGCTTATACAGATAAGGCTCATCCCAATAATATCTCCTTAGCTCTCTGAAGAACCTCTTCTTATGATAGCCTGTGAATTGATCAGGTTCTACCTCTGCAACAAGATAATTGGCAATATCAGCATACCAAGGTTGATTGGAGCTAGCCACAGCAGCTAAATCTCCATCATTCGACCAATCTGATTTGGGAATCAAAGGGTGTCGATCGATGCCACTATGGTGTCGATCGACACCACATGCATCCGAAGACAAACTCTTGAAATCATCAGTCCGAAACCCAGTTTCAACAAGGTACACATGCTCCTCAGGTAGACAATCACGAATTGGGACATCATCATCAATTCTAATCCTGGACAAGTGATCAGCAACACCATTCTCTATCCCCTTCTTATCCCTCACTTCAATGTCAAACTCTTGTAGAAGAAGGATCCATCTCAAAAGTCTAGGCTTAGCATCCTTCTTCTGCATCAAGTATCTCAATGCAGCATGATCAGTATGAACAATGACCTTTGAACCAACCAGATAAGATCTAAACTTCTCAAAAGCAAACACCACAGCCAACAACTCCTTCTCTGTTGTTGCATAATTTCTTTGTGCCTCATCAAGTGTCCTGCTTGCATAGTAGATTGCATGAAGTTTCTTATCTTTTCTTTGCCCCAGCACTGCTCCCACTGCAAAGTCACTAGCATCACACATTACTTCAAAAGGAAGATCCCAATCTGGTGGCTGAACAATATGTGCACTCACAAGCTCCTGCTTAATCCTCTCAAAGGCTATGCGACATTCATCCGTGAATTCAAACTTGACATCTTTGCACAACAAAGCAGAAAGTGGTCTTGCTATCTTGCTGAAATCTTTGATAAATCGCCTATAGAACCCTGCATGTCCAAGAAAGCTCCTCACTGCCTTCACATTCTCTGGTAGTTGAAGACTTGTCATCACCTCTATCTTAGCGCGGTCAACTTCTATGCCAGCTTCTGAAACCCTGTGGCCAAGCACTATGCCATCTCTAACCATAAAATGACATTTTTCCCAATTAAGTACCAAATGCTTCTCTTCACACCTTGCTAGCACCTTACAGAGATTATCCAAACAGCTTTTGAATGAAGACCCATAAACTGAGAAATCATCCATGAAAACCTCCATATAATCCTCAATCATATCAGTGAAGATTGACATCATGCATCTCTGAAATGTTGCAGGAGCATTACAGAGACCAAAAGGCATTCTGCGGTAAGCAAAGGTACCATAGGGACAAGTGAAAGTGGTCTTCTCTTGGTCATCAGGATGAATAGGAATTTGGAAAAAGCCTGAGTAACCATCCAAAAAGCAGTAGTATGGATGATTAGCTAACCTCTCCAACATCTGGTCAATGAAAGGAAGTGGGAAGTGATCTTTCCTTGTTGCAGCATTCAGCTTCCTGTAATCGATGCACATCCTATGACCAGTAATTGTCCTTGTAGGGATCAGCTCATTCTTGTCATTCTTCACCACTGTAACTCCACCTTTCTTAGGAACAACATGTACCGGACTAACCCAATTGCTGTCAGATATTGGATAGATGATCCCAGCATTCAACAGCTTCATGATCTCCTTCTTGACAACATCTTGCAGATTTGGATTCAGTCTCTTCTGATGCTCAATGGATGTCTTAACTCCTTCCTCAAGATGAATCCTATGCATACACAAGTCTGGAGAGATTCCTGCAATATCATCAAGAGAATAGCCAAGAGCCTTGCGAAACTTGCGCAGCTTGCTTAGCAATAAAGTGAGCTCTGCATTGTTTAAGGAAGCACTAACAATAACAGGATAGGAAGAGTTCTCACCTAGATATGCATACCTTAAACCTGCAGGAAGTGGCTTGAGATCAACCTTTGGAGCTCTTTCAAGACTCCAATCAGAAACCTTTGCAGCTTGTGAAGAAGTACAAACCAATTCCTCTTGTGCAACCAGCTTCTTCACTTGTTCATTAGCATCAAGCAGTTTGACATACCCAGCAGCAATGTCATCTAGATGCTCAGCTTCTTAAGCAGAAGCAACTAATGCTCTCTCTAAAGGATCCTCAAGATGCAGCTCCTGGAATATCTCTTCAGCCAGATTAGACAATGTGTCTACATAGAATATTTGGCCATCAATGGTTGGCCTCTTAACCAGTTTCTCCATGTCAAAGTGCATTTGTAAATCACCAATGTTGAGACCAATCTGACCCTTCTTGACATCAATTATAGCTCCAGCAGTAGCTAAGAATGATCTTCCCAGAATAAGAGGGTCCTTGGGTTCCTCCTCATACTTTAACACCACAAAATCAGTAGGTATCAAGCACTCACCAATCTTAATTGGAACATCTTCAAGAACACCATCTGGAATGCGAACAGACCGGTCAGCAAGGATGAGAGTGAGCTTAGTAGGCTGGAAGTCTGTCATTTCCAGGCTGAGTGCTACTGATCTTGGCATAAGGTTGACACTAGAACCAAGATCACACAAAGATCTAGCAAATCTGTCAGTGAAGATAGTGCAATCAAGAACAAAGCTCCCTGGATCAGGAAGTTTTTCTGGGATCTTGTTCTGAATGATGGCACTGACTTGGGCTGATATCATCATAACTCCTTGCTCAGCATTAAAATCCTTGGTTACCATCCTCTTGACATATCTCCTAAGCATTGGAGAAGTCTTAACAGCATCAACCAAAGGCAACTCAAGAATAAGCTTATCCATCATGGCTTTGCACTTGGCATCATCTAGCTCTTGTTTAGACTTCCTTGGAATCTTGGGGAATGGAACCTTAGGTATGTAGACTCTTTCTGCAACTGGAGTAGAAGACTTCACATTCGCAGTTTCTGTCCGTGGTTGGCGTCGATCGATGCCACCTGGTTGTGTCGATCGACGCTTTGTTCTGGGATTTTGTCCGAAACTTCGCATGGTTTGGGTGTCGACCGATGCCCATGTGTGTCGGTCGATACTGGCTCGGCAGAAACATCTTCTTCGTCGTCTATATCAATCAACTCCTGTAGATCATCAGTTTGATTCTTCTGGGGTATAGGATGGAGTTGTTTGCCACTTCTCAAAGTCACTGCATTGCAAGAATGTTTAGGATTTGATTCAGTTCTTGAAGGGAGATAGCCTTCTTGCCTTTTCACAGACCCAGCAGTCTGCGCAACCTGACTTTCTAGCTTCTTGACATGGATGTTCAAAGCTTCAAACTTCCCATTAAGATCAGTGTAGACATTATCCAGCTTCCCATTGAAAGTCACTGTCATCTGCTCTTGGCCTTGCAAAAGCTGCTCAAGCATGGCTTCCATCTTACTAGTTTCAGCTGACTTAGGAGGTGGAGACTGATATGAGTTGTTGCCATAAGTCCTTGTGAATCCACTGTTTTGTTGCTGCTTCTGATATTCAGGTTTGGGTGTGAAACCAGAAGAGTTGCCCTGAAAGTTACTGCGCTGGCTGTTTCCACTGTAAGGCCTACTACCTTGCTGATTTCCAAACCTCTGCCCCTGATTCCCATAGACATAGTTCACCTCTTCTTCTTCATAATTTCCTTGATCAGATTCTGGCTCATATGTCTCAACTTCAGCAGCAAAATGAACAGATTTCTTACCCACAAGGAGATTATGCACAGAATCCAGCTTAGCATTAACAGAAGCTAACTGATGTGAGTCATATCCTCCATGTAATCTCTTTCTTTCAGCATCTGCTCTCTTAGTACTATTACTAGCAGCTAAGTTCTCAATCAACAATTCAGCATCTACTGGCAATCTTGTCTTGAAATTCCCATGACTTGCAGCATCTAAAGCCAGCTGATACTCCCAGTCACACCCTCTGAAGAAGATACTTAGCAGTTGAACTCTTGAGAAACCATGGTGTGGACAGTCCCTTTGGTAAGCCTTGAATCTCACCCAAGCTGCTTTGAAAGCTTCATCTGGTCTCTGCTTGAAGGAAGACAGCTTGATTCTCAACTCATCTGACATTGCATCATCATAGAAGTGGTTGAGGAAGGCCACCTTGACATCACGCCAGCTTGTTAATGATCCAGCAGGCAGCTGTTTCAACCATTGAGATGCCTCTCCTGCAAGTGAGTAAGGGAAGAGTTTGCAGAAGATGTAGTCCTCAGTTACCCCATTAGCCTTGATGCTAGTCACCAAATCCTCAAAATGCTCAATGTGATCCAAAGGCTTCTCATTGGGCAAAGCAGAGAAAGGTCTCTGCCCAACTAGTTGAAAGTATGCAGGTTTCAACTCAAAATCATTCCTCTGAAAAGGGGGAGGAACAATAGCAGACCGGTTCTCATACACCAGATCAGCCTGATTGTAGTCAGCAATGGTCCTGATCAGATCCCGGTTGTTCTCCTGTCGTCGAACTGGGTTCTGTACGTGGTTAGCAGCTCCACGCACGTCTGCAAGTTGGTGTCGATCGATGCCACCTGGTTGGTGTCGATCGACACCCAGATCCGGATTATCAACGACACCAGCTTGCTGGTTCACAACAGCCTGCTCGTTGACAACAGGTTCAGGGATCACGTTCCCTTCTGCATCAAGCTTTTGGCCCTGCTCATTGCGCAAGTGGCCCTCTTGATCCCTCAAAACACCAGCCTCATCACGCATCAGAATGATTGTATTAACCATCTTCAGAGATTTAGCTGCCTTTCTGTTCTCACGTTCCAGTTTTCCCAACTCTTTGTTTGTCAAATTCACAGTAGGACCAGATTTGTTGCTCCTTGTGTGAGGTCTAGGAGGCATGCACCTGAAACACCAAAGAGAAGAAAAACAAAAACGTGTAAGCAGAAAAATAGAAATAAAAGTTTAGACGAAATTAAAAACTTAAATCTAATGGTAGATCAGAGAGTCCCCGGCAACGGCGCCAAAATTTGATACTCAAATTAATCCCTAGAGCTACTCTCTCAAACAAGAGATCACTGCAGTACTTAGGGGTCGAATCCACAGAGACTCAAGATCAAACACAATAGATTGTAAAGTTTTGTAAATTACGCTAAACAAGTTAAATTGAATTAAAATACAGCAATGCAAATATTTAAATAAAAGTGTTGTGAATTCAGAAAATCAAAAGAGCTAAGCCTAGGGAATTTCTCAGGAAATTATGAAATATTAAATCAGATAAATTAATTAAGGTTCAAGCAATAAAAATCAGATCTAGAACTCTAAACTTTTGGTAAAATAATCAGTTCTCACTGCAATTATAATCTAAATTTAAAACCAGAAAATCCAAATCTCTTTGTAAAATTCCAAGTAATAAATCAGCTTTAAGCACAGGTTTAGATAAGTTCACAGAATTATTAATTCAAATCTCTTTGTAATAAACAATTCTGCTCATCAATGGTTTAATCAGGAAAACAATTATATTCTCATATCAATTTATTTCCCTAAGATAACAATTCTAGGTGATCAATCAAGAATTATTGTGAAGAACAACCAAGGATGAAGATCATAAAAGATTAAGAACCCTAAAAATCTCAGATCTAATAAATCATAAAAACCCTATGAAAAACCCTAAACCTAACAAGCAAATTACTCAGACATGTTTAATGAAGAACAAATCATAATTCTGAATAACATGCAATAGATATTAAAAAGTAGAAGAGGGAGTTCAAGAATTCTTCTCTACAAAGCAGATCTCTCTCTCCCAAAAGCTCTCAATATCCTTCTCTCAAAAACTGCTAGAAAATAACTTAAGGGTTTCTAAAACCCAAAAACCATATATATACATCCTAAAATACGTCCAGGGGCTTATGTTGCAATTATAGAAGACTTTGGGCAAATTTGTAAAACTTCCAAATTTGTTGTTCTCTCGTCGGGTAAACACGAGTGTCGATCGATGCTCCTTTGTGTGGTGTCGATCGATGCTTGGTCTCTGATCCGACTCCAACTTGATTTCCTTCGGTAAAGTGCTCCAAAATGATCCAGATTGTTCCATATTGCTCCCTCCGTGCCAAATTCCTAAATAACCTGTTAAGACTCAAAAATAACCTAGAAACAAATCAAAAGACTCAAAAGCACACTTATATCATGGTTAAAAACCGTAAAAACCATGATATATCAACATTGACTCTGAAATCCTTTGAACCTCTCCCAAGCTTCACAAAAGCTTTCATTGTTCCTTTGAGCAAACCCAGAAATTTCATTTCTCAACCTAGCAGTCCTTGCATTGGAGAAGAATTTGGCCAAGAAAGCCTTCTTGCAAGCATCCCATGTGGTTATTGCTCCAGTAGGAATAGTCTTCTCCCAAAGGTGAGCCTTGTCTCCAAGTGAGAATGGAAAGAGCCTCAACTTGAATCCATCTTCACTCACTCCATTAATCTTTGTAAGACCACAGATTCTGTCAAATTCATCAAGGTGGTCTAGGGGATCCTCCATTGGCAACCCATGGAACTTGTTGGCTTGAATCATGGAGATCAATCCACTCTTGATCTGAAAGTTGTTGTTTGCTACTGTTGGAGGCACAATACCAGCCCTTTGGTTGTGGGTGTTGGGTGCATCTCCAGAACCAATGTGCCTAGGTCTCTGCTCATGGTTAGCTTGTTGCTCCATGATCACTGGATCCTCTTGCTGAACTTGAACTACTCTTCTTCTCTGATTTCCCAAACCCTTTTGCAGCCTATGGATGTTGTCAAGAGGCTTTTGAAGATTTTGTTTCCCCTTTGACCTTGTGTGCATCAACAGACACGAGTACAAACTCGAACAGGTTCACAATTGAGCTCAAGCTCGTGTAGGCAGTCAAGTCGACTAGGAAGTGGTGTCCAAATAGAGATGGCTTCTGACTCGATCAGGTGCTCGATCACTGCTCAGTCGAGTGGTGGTCGAGTGGATGGTCGAGTGGGTACCTGAAACTCAAGACAACCCAACAACAGAAGATTCGAGTCCAGCAACTCCACAAGTGTATAAACGAACTTAATCTTAGACTAATATGAATCCTAAATGTCACAAAAACACACTCAAATGGGCAACGGCGCCAAATTGAAACAAGGTTTTCTATGGTGGTGGTGAATGATGATGAATGTATGCAATGAGATATGAATGGATGGATAGTAAGGTGTTTCAATTCCCCTTATGCAGTTGCAGTATAAGAGGTGTTAATCCTAAATGAGTGTTTGTGAACAATTAAGATATGTATATGAGATTAAGTCAAGCCAAATGTAAAGGATGTTTGTCACTAACAACCCTATGATGAAAAGGAAAAGTGCAGAAAGTAAAACTACAAGAACTAAGAGCTAAATGCAAATGAAACAAAATGATTATAGCAGTTATGAAGCAAGAACAAAAATAGAAACTATGCTAATGAACTAATGCAAGACAAGTAATGAATAGAACACTAAGTAAATGCAACAGAAATGCAAAAAGAATGAAACAAGAGATAATACAGGACAACTACAAATCATAAACAAGAGTTCTGGGGATGAACTCGAGCAAGCACTCGATCGAATGTAGATCAAGTGCAGGGTCGAGCTGGTTAAATCCGGGAAACAGAGCAACACAATAAAAACAGAGCAAGCAAAAACGAATCAAACAACAAGCAAGCAACAGGATTAAGACTTTAAAATCAATAAACAAAGAAAGCCTTGAGGAGGGATTCATGGGCTGGACTAGTGGATGAGGTTATCACACTTTGGCCAACAAATCTCAAGCAAACTTTGAGCTAATCTCTAGACATATAAATCTAAGACAAGTTTCCTCCACTCTCATGGCAAGAAACAATCAAACCTATGCATCTCTAGACTTGTTCTCACAAAGTAAAGAATCTACACAAGCAGGCATTAAGCAATACATCTCAAACCAAACAAGACCTCTAATCTCTTAGCAAGCCTAATGGTAAGATCTAGATCTAGCCTTATCTATGCTCCTTAAACATTGGTGTGATGCTAAGATGCTTGAAATCAAACCCTAACCTCTCAGTTCAGGATCAGCATTAAGACCATCTAGCCTAGAAGAGATTCTACCACAATCAAGCTTGACCAAAGCAAACAAACCTCAAACACAGCCCAGCCTAACCCATCCTCAAGATCCTAAGCACTACTCACAAGAACACATGATGAACAAAGTCAAAAACGCAGAAAATATTGAAACTTGCATTATAAGAAAGATAAAACAGAGATCTACAATATTGATGAAGAAAATAAACTCGAAATCTTGATATCTTGAAAGTTATGAAACCAACAAAATACAAGAATCTAGTCTTTTCTCTCTTAAAACAAGTACAAGATCTAAGAAAAATAAAAGTGCAAAAGGAATAATTCCTAAAAGGGTAGAAACTAGGTTTAGAGAATATCTAAAAAGCTAGATTCTTTGGTGGCTGCAGGTACAAGACTTTATATAGGAGAGGGAGTGGAAGCCCTAAAAATACTAAAAGACAAAATAGTCAACGGCTCGGTCAACTCGACCTGTGCTCGGTCGAGTGGCAGGTCGAGCTGGCTTCTCTCGTGCGTTCTCCACTCGGTCGAGTCCTCCTCAGCACACGGTCGAGTGTCTGGTCGAGTGTGCGGTCGAGTTGGACTCCGGACCTTGTTGTTTCAGCCTTAATTCTCTTGCCTTTCCTTCATGATTGCTTCACTTCTCCTCAGCATTGCTTCCATGCTCCTTAAGCTCCAAAATCACCTGTTTATGCATGAAAAGATGCAAATGCAATGCAACTAAACTCTAATGCATGATTGGTCCTAAAGCTATACAATAATGGTGAAAATGGATAGCAAAAGGTACAAAAGATGTGAATATATTAAGGGAGAACAAGGTAAAATATATGAACATCAGACTTCTTAGATGAACTGGTATGTTCTTTATGTATGTATCATAAACATATTCTAACATCAGCAACATGCACTTATTCTGCCAATCAATGATTATATAGAATATCCGAATGTGTGTTTCCTTTATTTGGTTTCAAATAACTGTGCTCATTATTTGGGAAACTACAGCATCATCCGAACGCATGTTAGATAAAAATTCTACTGTAGCTTACAAACCAATGAATCTTGATAAATGCACAGTTTAGATTAAATTCAGACTCGTCTGGTCTGAATTCTTGTGGGTAGGAATATATTTCTTCCATCTCCGCTAATTAGGTGAATGCAACATGAAATAGTTATGAACTTATCATTGTGAAGGAGAATATGGTGTTTAGTTTGGGAAAACAGCTAAAATCAACCCCAACTATTTGCTAAACGTTTTTTATACCTAAACTCTAACACCCTGCAAATAACAACCTGAACTGTGTTAAAATTCAAATTTGCTACCTAAACTATATAAAATGTTGTTAATTTCAACCTCTGTTTGAACAGTGTTAAATCAGAGTTTGATGATGTTGAGTCAGACGGTCCGTAACTTCAACGTAGCACTGGGATTTACCAAAACTACGTCGTTTTGGTCATTTTTGTTCCAAGAAATGACCAAAAATGAATTCTCACAACGCACCCGAAAATGGATTCCAATACTCCATTTTTTGTCAAACACTTTGTTTCTTGCCACAACACACCTAAAAATGACCAAACCAACTTAGTTTTGGTCATTTTCAGTGCCATGTGGATGTCACAGATCGTCTGACTCAATATCATTAAACTCTGATTTAACACTGTTCGAACAAATGTTGAAATTGACAACATTTTATATAGTTTAGGTAGCAAATTAGAATTTTAATACAATTCAGGTTGTTATTTGCAGGGTATTGAAGTTTAGGTATAAAAAAGCGTTTGGCAAATAGTTGGGATTGATTTTGGCCATTTTCCCGTGTTTAGTTCCTTCTAGTTTTACCTGAAGAACATCCGAAAAAGATAATGACCAAAAAGTAGATATGGTTGTGTGAGACTGCAGAAACATGAATGAAAGTGCTGTGATACAGAATGATGTCCTCTTTCTGAAATAGAAAAGCCTCATGATGGGTTTTTTCTTCTTTTGTGACAGCAAATGACATTGATAAGAGCGCAAGCTGGGGTGAAGAACAACATAAGGAAACTGAACTTGAGCATTATCCGGAGTGGCAACAACCACATCATGCATGTGGTTCTTTTCGCACTCGTCCTCTTCTTTATCCCCTACATGTGGTCCAAGATGTTCAAAAGATAGATGGCATACTTGTGTAAACCCCCCTCCCCAACGAAAAGCCCCTTGATGAATGTTGGTGACAAATTGTTGAAATATAAATCCTTTAGAATACAAACATTTCATGAGTTTTTGTAATACGTGTCTTATCCTGATTGGTTCTAATGGCTGAGTTTACGGTGGTAGCGCCCGTAGAGGATAATTCTTTACACTACCGGAGAGAATTGGGTTTGGAGATAAGAAGAAGAGAGGGGGAACTTCATCAATGGCTTTTGTTGTAGCCTCGGCTTCGTTGCGTTTATGGAATCCCAATGGCAAAACCGGCGTTACTTCGCTCTGTCTACGTAATGGTTCAATGAGAGAGAGAGAGTCAGAGTGTTCTCTCAGCTCTTCCGCTTCTTGGCAGTTTCTCCATTGCTCGTTTCTCTCTTCACCTCTCTCGGCTAGCTTCACCATTTTCTGGTAACTCTCTTGAGATTGGTTCTAATTATTGTTTCTGGTTTAGCTGCTACTGTTGTTTGTAATGTTGTATTAAGTTTTTGACTTTGGTTCTCGCGTTTCTTTGGGTTCGCGTATGGGTTTGGCTCTAGCTTTACTTTTTGAACTTATATATTAGATATTGTTTATTTTGTGAATTGTGTAACATAGCTGTTGTCATGGGGGATTCGATTAGGGAGTGAGGGAAGCCATGTGTTTTTTTTTCTTTTTTAGCTCATGTAGTTGTAGCCGCTAGTGAATGTTGTTTGTTTTTCAGTACAAAAATGTTGCCATTTAGCTTATTATACACTAGTAGATCTATCTTACTCGAAATTTATTGGCGTGTTTTCATTCTCTGTTGAACTCTTTGAGATCCAACCTAGTTCTGTTGACTTTCTTTGTACTCATCTAGTCCATGGCGATTATTTAGGTTCAATGGTTATAGGTTTTCCGCACAAATTGCTTCAAAGCGTCAGATGAACTTGTCCTCCTCCCTTGATCATAACTTTGTTGTAAAGTTTATTGTAACTAGCCTCTAAGAGTTGTGCAGTTAATATAAGCTTTGCCAGTTTAGCAGAAACAGACCTTAGCTCAAGGGTCATTTTGGATTGTCTAGGTCTTGGTTCTGGGCAGTGTGTCAAGAGTTAAGGGTATACTCTAATTGATCAAGTCTCTAGTATTATTGTATGATGTGGAATGAATGGCCAGAGACGCAGAGGTGAGAGCTGGAAAAGCTGCTCTGTGTCAAACATAGAGAAGCAGATCAAGAAAATCTCTGGCTAGGACTCATGGTTTCCGCAGGAGGATGCGGACCACTAGGGGTAGAGCGTGTCAAGGGACGCTGGAACCTCTGTCCTAAGTCCAACCCTAGCAGTGGCAAACAGTCTTGAGTGTTCTTTCTCTTCTCACTAATCTGTAATCTTGTTTGTGTTGCCAGAAGATACAATGAGAGAAACATGATTGATGATGATTATATGAGCTCTTTTCTTCGTTTAGATCTTATGTATTCTTGATCTGTTGTTATAAGTCAATGTTCATGGAATCCATCTCACTATCTCAGCGCCACTGTTGTACTTGCGTCAATTAGTTTGGACCTGATCAAAGCCAAAATTACTTAAGTATCATACATTCATACCTGATACGGACTTCCAAATCCACACAAACGTTAAACATCATGTCCTGTCAACACAAGTTTCTGATACAATCATGGGACCATGTGTGAGACACGGAAATAACCCAGTGACACCAATTAGTCTTGTGTGTGAGACGAGTGAAAATGAAGCGCTCTGTTCATTGTTTCATTACATACGGAAACTGAAAAAACTACTAAACATACTACATGTTGTGGGCGTTATATATTGAAAAAGACATAGTGAAAAATACAAAGAGGGTTATATATTTATTGGTTTGTTGAATTGAGAGAAGTTATTGCGGCATGGCTATGATTGTTAAAGCATGTTTTGATTTATAATAGAGGTTATGGGTTCATTCAAGACTCCAAGTCAAATTATTTTGTTTTTCATTTAAATGTCAAAACACGTAGTTTAGGTATTTTTATGTAAGGATACACGTCGGAGGGTTATATTCCGGTCTAAAAGATAATAATTTAACTATGAATTTATTAATTAATAGGTTTCAAAAAAAACTACAAAGATAATGACATTTTCATAGTCCAAAAGCCAAAATATCAAAGAAAGCCATGCCAGTGTTACACATTCTTTCATACCACATATTGCGTTTTGAAACATCAGCTGGTGTTGCCAATCCTTCTAGCAGAGATTCGCACATGCCAATACTATCAAAGGCCTTAAAAGCTGCCTTAGATGCTGACACGTACGCATTAGACCTTGCAAGCTGTTTAGCTTTTTTCAGTGCTTTATTTGAGAATTCATAACCTGTCATGCAAGACCCATATGGGATCTTAAGCGTCGGATCATTCGTTGTTCTATACAAGCCTTCAATCATCGCCAGATTCTTATAGCCCAACATTTCCGCCTTCTGGAAGACCATAGGGACAAGACCTTTCAGGTCAAGGGTGAACGTTGTAGGGTCAGAGGTTAGCCAAGGGATACAGAAGTGCTTGTAAATTGATGGTTGTGAACAGAGTTTGTCAAGTAATGCTTTTGTGACTTTGTCACTCGGTGAAAAAGATGAAGACGAAGACAAAGGGGTGATTGATAAAATAAGAAGAAGAGGAAGAAATGAAAATACATTACTTCTCACACCAGAAACGGCCATCTTCGTGAGTGTTGAAGAATAGTTATGTTTTATTTTATTTTTCGATGTAGCTCTTGTATAAGAGATTTTGTATCTTTATAAGATGTCTACATTATTAAGAAAAAAATCACCTTAACTTTTTTTTTTGGACAAAAAAAATCACCTTAATTAAGTAACAAATTCTACATTTAATAAGGAATTTTGATAAAATAGTAAAAACATTTATAATAAAGATAAAAATTAGCCTAATTTTTCTTAAATTTAAGAAATCAGTCAAAACCTGATGCCATAGTAGCTAATATACTAAGTCCAACCTAAAAAACTGTAATATCAAATTTGGTGTAAAATATTGTGATTCCTATTTGGTAGGGTTAATAAAATCTTGACCCAATATTGTTTCTCAAGGACAAGCTAATATAAGAAGGTTCTATACTATTCCTTACTGAGACATGGATTAAGATTTGTTTAAGATACTTAGGAGTTATCTAAGTTAAACATCTATATATAAAAAGTTAACTTTGCTAACTTCTCCTTCCTCCACATCAGCATCCACCTAATCATTTTTTTTCTTTTTTTGCATAAAAAAAATATTTTTAATATTCATTCATTGCATATTTATTACTTATAATTAATAATAGTAAAAAATAAATAAATAACAAATTAACTAAATTAATTAAATTTTAAAATAGTATAAACAATAATATAATTTTTAGTAAATAATAAAATAATAACTATCTAAAAATGAATTAAGTAAAATAAATGAAAAATTTAAAATAGTAAAAATAATACTAAAATTTGTTGTAGTAATAATGTTATTATTAAAATTATAACCAAAAATGATTATATTCCAAAATTTAGAATGTGTTAATGAGTTTTAGAATGTTAGTAAAAATTTAATGCATGGTGGAGTAAAAAAATAAGTTATGTAATTATATTTATAAAAATCTAAACATGAAAATAAAATTAAAGTGAAAACATTAGTTTCTAAGAAACATATACCATAAAGATTTATTATTAAATTTTACTTATAAGAAAGAAAAAATTAATTACTTAACTTAACTTAAAAGTTTTGATCTAAAACAAAGACATTGTAAGGGGCACACTTTTTTTTGGGAAAACTATGAAAAAGAATTTTGAAAAAAATAATATATCTAAAAAAACAAAATCAATGGTCAGGAAATATAGAAAAAATGATATATATATGTAAGCTGTTACAAAAAGTGACATGTGATTTGTGTAGCCATATCTCATAAGGTATATTATCAACTGGAGCTACAATTCTATAACATGATATAAAACATATATAACAAATATAACATATATACATATATATATATATATCTATATATTATCAAATACTTTTAACCCAAAACATTGACAAAAACAACATATTTAAAGTACATTATGTTTTTTTTTTGAGAAGACGAAGTTGAGGTTGCATCACAAAATTAACATCTGCAAATAACATATGAGATTTTAGAAAAATATGTAACTTGGATTAGTGAATAAATATTCATTTTAGGGTTTAAACGTTTTATCATTTAAGCATTCTTGACTTAGTCGGAAATTCTATTATGGCAGATGATGCATTTGGACAACCTCATTGTAGCGACATAACACTAAAACTGTTCATGAAACTTTGTATATTCGCATTTAATGTAGGATATCGATATGTTTAAATGGTCTCTGTAATTAGGTCAACGATCGACATTGACGTTAGAACTTTTAAAATTATGTTTTCATGGGATATAAATATGGAATGAACTCTTTTAAAGATAAAAGGTCAGAAGATTGTCGACAATATTATTGCGACACTAGATAATATATGTTATATATAGATTAGTAAAATAAGTACGGCATTTATATAGATTTATCTTTTAATCTTCAAATTATATTCATATTCAATAATTTTTATTGATAAAAATATTAACTAAAATCCCACGTAAAATCGCAAATAGATATAACAAAGAAATATTATCTTCAAAAATATATGTTATATATCATTGAGTAAAGTAAGTTTAGTATTTATATAGATTTATACTCAAAAGTTGGAATGATTATATTTGAGCTCAACAATTTCTACTGATAGGAAATATTTTAAATTAAAATACCGCACGTGCGCGGGTAAAAATTCTAGTATCTTATACAATAAAGTAAGATTTCTTCAAAGTCATGTTCTAAGAAGCTGACAAGTGGCACTGTATTCTTTCGATATGTGTCAATACTCTGAAATTTAAATATATTACTCCCTCCATTTCAAAATATAAGATGTTTTAGAGAAACTTTTTGTTTCATAATATAGGATGTTTTCAAGTTTTATGCATCTTTTAGGTTAGTTTAGTATTTTATATTATATAGTATTATTTCTGATTGGTTGAACTTGTTAAAAGTAAAAACTTCTTAATCTGCGTGCTTTAGTTAAAACATCCTATATTTTGAAACAAAGAGAGTATTTTATATTCACTAAGTTTAATTATAGTTTTATACTAAAATAATATCTTATCATTTTTCAATCTCGTTTTAGTAGTTATATAATTACAAGATAAATTAATATTGTCAGGAATTAAAGAATACAATATTACTATTCAAAAGATCAATTCATTCTAAAGTAAGAATGTAAAATCAAGATATAAAAATATGAAAAGATTCTGTTATTAATTTTTTGTTAAAAAAAATTAAATAATTATTTTACAATTTTTTACGTCAGAAAATCAATTCATTTATTTTAAATATTTTAAAGATATGAAATACGAAATTTCTTAATTTTGCGCCAAAAATCAATTCTTTTAGTCTAAACTGAATTCAATATATATGAAACAACCCGACCTGTTTTTTATTTTTTTAATAATAATAATTGAGCACTCAATATTACTTAATCAAACCAACTAACCCACAAATCATCATTAAACCAACGTCAACAAATATGCACAACAGAAACATACCAACAACATAACCATCTACAACATATCATCAATACAAGAACGTTCCTAACTATTCTTATCCAACAACCAAGCATAATTCTATTCAAGGTTCCAACAACATAACAAGACATAATTATCAACACACAAACGAGACCCTAGATCATCTTCCTCCTCATTATGATTCCACGTCATGTACCTGCACCACAAACAACAATTGAGATGCGTGAGTATTATCATAAATACTCTGTGGCGATCCTCTCATTTACTAGACTATACACACAAGCGAATAGACAATCACAAGCAATACACAAAAGCAAGCAAATAATGCAACTCTGAGCACATGCGTGACTCTGCGACCTTGCGTCGACCGATGCACAACTTGCATCAATCGATGCAACGCCTTCGCGTTGACCGACACACTCCTTGCATCGATCGACACATTGCTTTTGCGTCGACTGATGCACTCTTTGCATTGATCAATGTAACCTCGCGTCTCCTCTGAATCCTTAACTGCATCGACGGATGCACTCTTTGCGTGGATCGATGCAGTCGCATGAACCATCCCCA
Organism: Camelina sativa; assembly: GCF_030686135.1. Lineage (NCBI taxonomy): Eukaryota > Viridiplantae > Streptophyta > Magnoliopsida > Brassicales > Brassicaceae > Camelina > Camelina sativa. The sequence goes on along the minus strand of NC_141881.1, from coordinate 13,178,132 downwards.
CAACGTTTGTGACGCACTCCCCGCATTAATCTCTCTCGCATTATATCAGCTCCAATCGTCCCCACAGTGTCTATGACGCCAAAACCAACCTCAACAGGCCACAACCACCACGACAACCTTGTACAAACAAGCACACAAGCAATCAATCACCCAAACTCACACATCTAATAGCTTAGATCAGCCATGGTCACACACTCACCTCTTAACAAGAAAATTCTGAACCAAAACGACAAGAAACACACCACAACAAGTTTCTCCCATGACCCTTGCCTCAGATCTTCACTCCCACAAACAGATCTCACAAGAAACGGCTTAGAACTCCTCAAGAACGCTCAGAGGAACCTTTTAGAGAGAAAACTCTTCTTCTCACGTTCCAGAAACGACAATGGCCAAAAACCCACTTAGGGCGTCGAGGTTTTCTTTTTATACACGAGCCCTAGGGTTTCCACATAGAACTGCATCAAACCAGAGAAATTAGAACTAAAACGAGCAAAAACCACACATTTGCATAGATCGATGCACTCCCCTGGCGTCGATCGATGCACGAACCAAAAATTCAGTTCACGGACGTTACAATTCTCTCCCATCAACAAAAATTCATCCTTGAATCTCCCAACACCGTCCATCCGCCAAAGAACTTCGTGCAATCGCCACCATGGCTCTCACGAAATATAAATGTATGTGACTTCACATCATTGTATGTTCCTAAAAAAAACCAGTTCATTCATATATGTTAATCTCACTAATTAATAAAAACATGTTTAATCTGATAACTTTGAAAGTACTCAAAATTTTACAATTTACACACATTATAATCAATATAATATATACAACTTCAAATTTGAAATCTAACAGTCAAAGTAATGTTGCATATGATTTTCACAAATTTAATTCAAACACAAGGTTTATGTTATATATTAATATTGTAATATGTTCCTTTTGATCAAGTTGATAAATTTTAATATAAAAATTAGTTTTAGATAATAATTGTCCAATCCTAGTCCATGGGCTCACCTTACTTAATGGGCCTCACTTTTCTCTCACTAGGCCCTTGAGCCCATCCATATTCGACGGTCGGTTTGCTACGTCCGGGAGGCTTTAAAGCCTTGTTTACCATCCCTACAAATTACCACATCATTTTTTTTCCCTGTGTTTTGTCCTCATTAGCATAGTTCTGACAATCACTTCCCGGAAGGTCACCCATCCTGAGACTACTCCAGCTCAAACATGCTTAACTCTAGAGTTCTTTCAGGATCCTTGACCGAAAAGATAATTGCACTTTGGTGACATAGGTGATCAAATCAATTCTTTTAAACCTCTCCGCAAGTCCGTGAAATAGGGGTGTCACAATTCACCCCCACTAATAGACCGCATTGTTCTTGTTGCGCACCAAGACCGTCACCCCCAATTCTGTGAGCCCACTCCACTCCACACTCGTCTGGGTTCGGCTCTGATACCACTTGTAACGCCCCGACAGCCACCTCTTAGTGGATCCCATGTTCAATCCCAGTCCATGGGCCTACTTTCTTTAATGGGCCTAACGTTTCTCTCACTAGGTCTGTGAGCCTATCCATATCCGACGGTCGGTTTGCTACGTCCGTGAGGCATTAAAGATTTGTTTACCTTCCCTACTAATCACCACATGATCTTTCCCTTTGTTTTGTTCTCACTCGCACAGTTCCGACGATCATTTCCCGAAAGGTCACCCATCCTGAGAATACTCCAGCTCAAGCACGCTTAACTCTAGAGTTCTCTCAGGACCCTTTACCAAAAAGATAAGTGCACTTTGGTGACATAGGTGGCCAAATCAATTCTTTTAAACCTCTCCACAAGTCATTGAAACAGGGGTGTCACAATAATTCATAACACCTGATAAATTTTCAATTTACAGTTAATCTTAGTTACAATCTTTATGTTAATTAACATTGAATGTATCTTAAAAAAATTAAATATATATTAGTTCCAATATATTGCATATTTCACTCCAACTGCCTCTTCAACTCTGCCATCTCTGTTGGAACCTCCCGTAAGGCGTCTTAGATAACGACGTCGTTCTCGGTTCCAACTCTATCATGAAGGAATCAGACCGACATGGTGGTAATCCCTGTGACCACTGAAACACATCGTCAAACTCTTGAACCACCCAAATACTTCCAACCGTAGACTGCCCTACCGACTCCGGCATAGCAATAGACAATAGTAACCAAATAGGCCTCACGATCATTCTCGATCCTTTTCCCTGCCTACATAGACGAGATCACGAGACATCTTGAAGTCGGTCTCAATCCATGAAATACAAACTTCCCTCCGATCCGCTCAAGTGCTACTCTCCCCCGGTGACAATCCAGATGCTCTTTGTACCGATCCAGCCAACCCATACCAAGGTTAACATCATACAAATCCACGAGACTGATAATCAAATCTGCTGGCATTGACTCTCCTGCAATCTGAATATCCACATCCCTCGTCCGTCCAAGTACCGCCAGTAACTCGCCTCCTGCAACCTTAACGGCTCTAAACCGCTCACCGGGATCCCCTCTAATTTCAAAATTTTGCATATTTCACTACATTTATTTTACCCATGCATCGCATGGGACTTTTTCTAGTTACAAATAGGATTTGGTTTTAAAGGTCTCTTGATCTATATATAAAGATGTGTCGAGATGTGATATAACTTGTGAGAGATTAAAGAGTATGTTTAAGCTTTAGTTTTGAGTAAGTTTCTAAAGCAATAAAAGGTTTTATAAGAGAGTTATTCTAATGTTCTATTTTGTTTGATTCAATATTTGGTGAAACGACCGATCCCTTTTTTTTTTATAATAATAAATAATAAATAACTACAACTAGTGGTCCCATACCCACTAGCCACCTAACCACAATCACAATCATCAGCGGAAATAACAACACCAATTAAATATCCAATAATACTCCAACAATAACCAATAACCATAACATCAACAATAATCAAACACCAAACAACAAGAAACAACGAACCAGCAACCTAGCAATGTTTCAAATGACTCAACTCTAGCAACCTAGCAATGCCAGACAACATCCAATCAAGTCCCTAGAACATCCTCCTCTTCATTGCCTTTGATTCCACGATCACACTTTGCCTTTACCTGCAAACCATAAACAACAATTGAGATGCGTAAGTATTATCATAAATACTTAGTGAGGCAATCCTCCCATCTACTAGGCTATACACACATACAACAATGATTCCAAAACAAGCAACAAACAAACACACAAACCAGGAAATCAAGTGGTGTCGACCGATGCTTGACTTGCTGGTGTCGACCGACACCAAGTGGTGTCGATCGACACTCCCTCTGCAACTGCGATCCACGCGAAGTCGAGAGTCGAATCTCGCTCCCAATCACCTCCAAATCGTCCAATACTTAAAACCCAAGCCTTATACCTCCGTAGGAACCTGTATCAACCAATTCCCAGCAAGAAAAACACACAAACAAGCAACAACAAGCAAGAACAAGGGAATCAAAGGCTTAGATTAGCCATGGTCATGCACTCACCTCTTTGAAAGAAGATTTAGACCAAAGGAAACGAATCCAACACTCTCAGCAACCCTCTATCACGTTCCTAGCCTTGGATCTTCACTCCCACAGCAAGATCTCACGAAAAACGCCTTGAAATCCCACAAACTCTCTCAAAAACCTTTGAAACTGTTTTTGTCCTTTTCTTTTTCTCTCAAACGGCGACAACAACATCTGAAACACGACCTAGGTCGTTTCCTTCCTTTTAAGACCCGGTTAAATGGTTTTTCTTAAACCAAACCAGTCCAAATCGACGATTAAAACAAACCCGACGAACCCAGAATTAGTGGTGTCGATCGATTCTACAAGGGTATCGATCGACACTACTACCAAAAACGCAAATTCCGGTTCGCGGATGTTACAATTCTTCCCCACCAATCTAGATCCGTCCTCGAATCTCAAACAACCATCAGTCAAGGACTCCCATGCAACCGTCTCCATGGTCTGCACTCCTCTGACCGATCTACAGAAGGTCACCTCTAGGCGATAGACTCACGCGCCAAGCGTCATTTGCTCTTGACTTTTTGGACTTTCCTTTACTCATAGACCTAAACCTTGAGTTTTTATTGGCTCCTCATCAGACATAAGTCTGCATGACAAATGTTGGCTCCTCATCGGGCCTAAGCCCGCATGCCATAATATATAAGGAAAAGTCCAAACTCGTCTCTCGGGTTGCCACCCTATAGCGCGCCTCCGGATCGTCATCCGAAGTCGATATACCAACCATACTCCCGAGCCACAAAGTCTCTGAATATGGCAGTACTAGGAGAACCTAAGTCCCTCAAGAGTCGCGAGCAAACGATTCTGAACACGTCTGAGTCCTATCCCTATCCAGGTTTCCTTCCCGTGGCTTGCGTAAAAAAAAACATCTCAATGTCCTACCAACCACATATCCCCTCACCGGGATACCCCATGACCACACAAGGATAATATACACGCCACAAGGGCCGCCACAAAGGCCAACAAGATGTCCTAACGAGGACCGCCACCAAGGCAAAACAAATGTCCTAAAGAGGACCGCCACCAAGGCCACTCGTCCCGAAGGACCGTCACAAAGACCATCCGTCCCGAAGGACCGTCACAAAGACCATCTGTCCCGAAGGACCGTCACAAAGACCATCCGTCCCGAAGGACCGTCACAAAGACCATCCGTCCCGAAGGACCGCCACAAAGACCATCTGTTCCGAAGGACCGTCACAAGGACACTGTGGCTAAACAGCCCGCCACAAAGGCCAACAATTGGCTAAAAGCCCGCTACAAAGGCCACATAATTGGCTAAAAGCCCGCCACAAAGGCCACACAATGTCTAAAAGACCGCCACACATATGCACACTGACTCGAGAGTCCGCCAAAAAGGCCACAAAAGCCCCTCCAAGGCTTCCCACCGCTAAAATGGACAAATTCTAACTCCCGCAAAACTTTCCATATTTAACACTTTCCATTTTTGGAAACTTTCCACTTTAAGAAACCTCCATTTTAGGAAACTTTCCTCCAAAACTTCCCACCTCACGGAAACTTTGTACCCCGAGCACCACCTCATCTTGTTACTGAGTCGCACAACCAACCACCCCAAGCGACCGAGTAACAAGAGAGATGGGCTGGAATACTCCATTCCCCTCCAGCCACGGATTACTGATGGGACCAGGCTAAACAAGCTCAAGTCGCGGCTTGCTTCTCATACCACTTCTTGAACCTTGCCTTCATCTTTGCCTCAGGCTCCCAAGTCTACTCCTCAACACCATCACAGTCCCACAGGACTCTCATCAAAGGAATCTTCTTCTTCCGAAGTTCCTTGATCCTCCTCTCGAGAACTCTTACTGGTCTCGCCTCCACAGTCATGTTAGGCTGAAGATCCTCAGGAATCTTAGCCAACACCTGCTCACCCTCACGGAGACACTTCCACAACATAGACACATGGAAAACCTTATGGAATGCACGCATAACCTCAGGTAACTCCAATCTATATGCCACTGGTCCAACCCGCTCAATCACTCTGAATGGACCCATATACCTCAGACTCAACTTAGTCTCTGACAATGACCTGTTCGGACCCCGCAACATGGCCATCTTGAGGTACACTCTGTCTCCTACCTGAAACTCAAGATCTCTCCTCCTCCTATCAGCATAACTCCTCTGCCTATCCTGAGCCTCCTTCATGTTCAGCTTGAGAACCCGAATCTTCTCTGAGGTCTCCTGAACAAAACTAGCACCAAACATGCTCCTCTCCCCCACCTGAGTCCAGCATAATGGTGTACGACATGGCCTCCCATACAAAGCCTCATAAGGAGCCATCTTGATACTCGCCTGATAACTGTTGTTGTAAGCCAACTCTACCAGGTTCAGGTGATCTGCCCAATGGCCACCCCAATCCGACACACACATCCTGAGCAAATCCTCCAGCGTCTGGATCGTCCTCACAGACTGCCCATCTGTCTGGGGATGATAAGCTGTACTCATATGCACCTTAGTGCCGACCTCTGCCTGAAATGCCTTCCAGAACACCGAAGTGAACTTAGAATCTTTGTCAGACACAATGCTCGCTGGCACCCCATGCAATCTAACTATTTCTCTCACATACTTCTTAGCCAAGACCGTTGCTCCATCAGTCTTCTTAATGGCCAGAAAATGTGCTGACTTAGTCAACCGGTCCACAATGACCCAAATAACATCAAAGGTCCGTGACACTGGCAATCCTACCACAAAATCCATCGTGATCATATCCCACTTCCACTCTGGAATGGGTAGACTCCTTAGTAATCCGCTTGGAACCTGATGTTCAGCCTTCACCAGCTGACACACGTTGCACCTCGCGACCCAACTAGCTACAACCTTCTTCATCCGGACCTAATGATAGTACCTCTTGAGATCATGGTACATCTTAGTCGCTCCTGGATGAATAGAAAACATGCTCGCATGAGCCTCCCTCAAGATCTCCTATCTCAAATCCTCATCCTTGGGCACACAAATCCGACCGCGCACCAAGATAGTACCATTAGCTGAGACATGATACTCTGAATCAATATCCTTAGAGACATTCACCAGCCCCAAATCCTTCTCCTAAGCTAACCACACCCTCCTCAGAAGATCCGCTCCATAAGCCGCCTCCTAACCCAATGGTTCTCGAGAAACCGCACACAAGCTCAACGCACTGATCTCTCCTAACAGAGACTTCATCTCCTGGTCCTGTAGTAACCTGTCAAACCAAGGAACTCCTGATCTCAGTGACATTATGTAGTCTAGGCCAATCCCTGATAGCCTGAATCTTCTCCAGATCTACATAAACTCACTCTACAGAAACAATGTGACCCAGAGAACCCATAACACGCTGCCAAAAGCTACACTTGCTCAACTTAGCAAACAACTTCTGCTCCCGCAGCTTCTCCAGAACTGCCCTCAAATTCACTGCATACTCCTTAGGACTCTTAGAAAATACCAGGATATCGTCGACGAAAATGATGACAGACACGTCCAGAAACTCCTGAAACACACTGTTCATCAATCTCATTAACGCTGTTGGCGCATTAGTCAACCCAAAAAGGCATCTCCACGAACTCATAATGCCCATACCTCATCCTGAAAGCCGTCTTTCTCACATCTACCTCATCTATCGGTATCTGATGATAACCCGACGCTAGATCTATCTTAGAGAACCAAGTAGCACCCCTCAACTGATCCAACAACTCATCGATCCTAGGAAGAGGGTACTTGTTCTTCACAGTGACCCGGTTCAAACCCCGATAATCAATGCACAACCGGAAACTCCCATCCTTCTTCTTGACAAATAACACTGGCGCTCCCCACAATGATACACTAGGACGGATGAATCCCTTACTCAACAAATCCTCTAGCTGCTTCTTCAGCTCTGCCAAACAAACACTCAAGTATGCCGACATCAACTCGATGCCACCTGAATGTCAACCCTCTTGTTCGTCCAAGAACCTCTAGTAACTTGTCTCTTAGGGAAAACTTCCACAAGATAGATTAATCCAAAATTAGCTTTCCGCTTAGCTATTCTCCACAGCAAATCATAAATACGAGCGTAATAAAACAAACAAGTATCATACGTTCGCATATTCCGATTCACTGTATCAAATGCTTTGCAGGCCGCCAACTTAACCTACTTGACTTGTTTCCCCCCAGCAAGCTTACCAAAACCTTAAATCTAGTAACCTTGTCCATCTCCAATGAACTTCATCCATCATCGTCGCAACGTTTAGTTTATCCTCCCATGAAGGCTTCTCGTGAGCTTATGTACCTGGCAACCATGCCCTTGCCGGCTCATATCTGCTGCAGCTCTCCTTCCCGGGACTCCAACACCACCGGCCACTCAATCCTGGCACATCAGCCACACATTCTTGACCGCTCCGGCCATAAAACCCTAGCCCACTGGACAACATAATCCTAAAATCCAAGATTAAACCACCATCACTCTCGAGGTCTACATTCCGTCGTTGTGTTTATACTCACCTTCTATACATTGCTTGCTCTCACCTCTTCCACTCTTAGGTCGCAACCTTCGAGTCATACCGATCTCACTCTCAAACCAGCGTCTTCGAGTTATACCATCTCACTCTTGGACCACAATCCTTAAGATCTCGGTATCAGGGGAACTACTCATCTCCTCAGGGGAACATCATCCCCTCTGCCACTCTCGGAGCCCTCAGCCCCTCGAGCTATCGTTATTCAGGGGAATCACCATCCCCTTAGAAGCAACAATCCTTAACGACTATAAACATCTCTCGACACAAAGTACCTCCTGTGGTCTGAGTATAACAATGCAATGTTACACCTGCCCACTAAACTTCTAATATCCAACTGGATTAACCCCCAAACAGAGAAATATCTGCTCCAACTGCATATGTCCACCTATCCGCCTCTCTAGGTCCGATACCCCTTGAGAATAATCTCATACCGGTCATCTACAACCGCCCCATCCTCTAAACATAAGGTGGAAAGTCCTCAACATCCGCAGCCCTCAGCTGCACCTCGCCACATGCAGCACAACTGGAGCCTACACTGGTATCCCTCTCGGTAACCGCTCCAACAGCACGCCAACAGATCTGCCAAGCGATCATCTCGACCCTGGGCTCCACCTGCTGCAACCCCACACCTGGTTTCCCAGCACCCCCGGCACACTCACCGGCTAACCCCCTCTGGTCCCTCCTGATACGCTTGCGACCCTCTGACGTACCTCCTCGTGGAACTCTGGACCACACACTCGCTGGCCTCGGGACCCGCCCGACAATGACCACGACCACGTCCCCGTCCACGACCAACAACTCAAACACCTTAACCACTAATCTTCCAAGAACAGAGGCTAACAAGCATAAAACAAATCAATACCACACAAAGAAACATAACAATAACTCACCGTGGAATCTCATTGAAGGCTCGAAGAGGATGTTCTAGGACTCCATGCCACACACAATTGACTAACTCACATAATCAATCAAGACATGCAATCCCAAACATCACAACAGAAACCTAGTGAACCCAAACCTAGAACCGTAAGGGCTCTGATACCAAAATGAAACGACCGACCCCTTTTTTTAATATAATATAATAAATAACTACAACTAGTGGTCCCATATCCACTAGCCACCTAACCACAATCACAATCATCAGCAGAAATAACAACACCAATTAAATATCCAACAATAAACAATAACCATAACATCAACAATAATCAAATACCAAACAACAAGAAACAAGGAACCAGCAATCTAGCAATGTTTGTAATGACTCAACTCTAGCAACCTAGCAATGCCAGACAACATCCAATCGAGTCCCTAGAATATCCTCCTCTTCATTGCATTTGATTGCACGATCACACTTTGCCTTTACCTGCACACCACAAACAACAATTGAGATGTGTAAGTATTATCATAAATACTTAGTGAGGCAATCCTCCTATCTACTGGGCTATACACACAAGCAACAATGATTCCAAAACAAGCAACAAACAAACACACAAACCAGGAAATCAAACATCGTCTCGCTGGAAGGGAGGTGTCGACCGACACCAAGTGGTGTCGATCGACACTCCCTCTGCAACTGCGATCCGCACGAAGTCGAGAGTCGAATCTCGCTCCCAATCTCCTCCAAATCGTCCAATACTCAAAACCCAAGCCTTATACCTCCGTAGGAACCTGTATCAACCAATTCCCAGCAAGAAAAACACACAAACAAGCAACAACAAGCAAGAACAAGGGAATCAAAGGCTTAGATTAGCCATGGTCATGCACTCACCTCTTTGAAAGAAGATTTAGACCAAAGGAAACGAATCCAACACTCTCAGCAACCCTCTATCACGTTCCTAGCCTTGGATCTTCACTCCCACAGCAAGATCTCACGGAAAACGCCTTGAAATCCCACAAACTCTCTCAAAAACCTTTGAAACTGTTTTTCTCCTTTTTTTTTCTCTCAAACGGCGACAACAACATCTGAAACACGACCTAGGTCGTTTCCTTCTTTTTAAGACCCGGTTCAATGGTTTTTCTTAAACCAAACTGGTCCAAATCGACGATTAAAACAAACCCGACGAACCCAGAATTAGTGGTGTCGATCGATGCTACAAGGGTATCGATCGACACTACTACCAAAAACGCAAATTCCGGTTCGCGGATGTTACATTTGGTAACTGAGATTTATTGAATTAATCAATCTAGACGTCGGTTTGAACTAAGAAAAAACTTGTTCACAAAACATAGATTTTTCGCAAAAGTCATATTTATACTAAACAAGAGACGCAACCCTTGTTCGTGATCTAAAAAAATGGGAGATACATAAGGAACTGCAGGTGTGATAGTAGCTCCTCGTCTATTCAATGTTCAGTGCTTAATACTACCAACTATACTTTTTGTTCCATGAGGATGAATGTCACGCTCCGAATTCACAAGGTATGGGAGGCAATTGAACCAGGTTCTGACAATGAAGAGAAGAATGATTTGGCTAGAGGTTTGTTGTTTCAGTCCATACCTGAAGCACTAATCCTACAGGTGAGATATCTTGATACTGCAAAAGTTGTATAGGAAGCGATAAAATCAAGACATGTTGGAGCAGACAAGGTTCAAGAGGCAAGATTGCAGACCCTAATGGCAAATTTTGATCGACTAAAGATGGATGAAAGAAAGTGACAAAAATGATGATTTTGTTGGTAAACTTTCTGAGATATCCACAAAATCGACACCTTTTGGGGGAGATTATTGAAGAACCGAAGTTTGTCAAGAAATTTCTTAAGAGCTTACCACGAAGAAGATATATACATATCATTGCTAGTCTCGAACAAGTTCTTGATCAAACCAAAGCCTTGAACAAGTGCTAGTTTGAACAAGCTTTGAAGATATTGTTGGCAGACTCAAAGCCTATGAAGAGAGAATTTGTGACAAAGAAGAACGATAACAAGAAGACCAAGGAAAGCTCATGTATGATAATATGGACTCTCAATCTTATCAAGAAAACTATAGTGGAAATAGAGGAAGAGGACAAGGCAGTGGTAGATTCTATGGATGAGGACGTTTTGGGACTCAACAAAGTGGAACTTACAGAAGAGACAAATCCAAAGTTGTATGTTATCGATATGATAAAACGGGTCATTATGCATCTAACTGTCCAGATAGGTTGCTCAAGCTTCAAGAAACACATGAGAGCGAGGATGGAAACACTCATGAGGCTCATGAGTTGTTGATGCATGAAATGGTCTATCTAAAAGAACGAAATGTGAAACCAGACAAATTTTAAAAACACTCTGCTGATGACAATGTCTAATACTTGGATAATGGAGCCATCAATCACATGACAGGGAATCTTAGCTACTTCTTCAAGATCAATGAAACAGTCACGGGTAAGGTTAGATTTGGTGATGACTCTCGTATTGACATTAAAGGAAAAGGGTATGTTCTATTTATCTGTGAGAATGGCGATAGAAAAGTCTTAAGTGAAGTCTATTTCATCTCAGAGCTACGAAGCAACATCATTAGCCTTGGTCAGGCTACAAAATCTAGATGTGATGTTGGGATGAGGAAGGACTATTTGACTATGTATGATCGGATGGAAAATTATTAGTAAAAACCAACAGGTCAAAGAATCAACTGTATAAGGTGGTTAGGAGGTTGAAAGCATGTGATGCTTAAAAATTCACGTCTTCTAATGATTCTGCAAAATGGCATGCTAGACTAGGTCACATTGGGGTCAAGAGTATGAAGACTATGATACGAAAGGAGATTTTCACATGAATATCTAGGCTTATTGTTGAAAAGGAAACATGCTCTTCATGCTTGCGTGGAAAGCAAACAAGACAAGCTTTTCCTAAAGCAACTTTGTATCGAGCCTCACAAGTACTAGAGATTGTTCATGGAGACTTATGCGGCAATCGATATATTTTTGTGTTGATAGATGATCATTCTCGTTACATGTGTACGCTTCTTTTGAAAGAAAAAGATGAAGCTCTTGAAAAATTCAAACGGTTTAAAGATCTCGTTGAGCAAGAATAAGGGACTACAATTAAGATTTTTCGAACAGACCATGGATGAGAGTTTGTGTCACAAATGTTGAACAATTTTTGTGAAAATTCAGGGATACAACGACATTTAACAACACCCTACTCTCTAAAACTAGCACTGGGCATATTAACTGGATCCAAAACCCAAATCCGAACCCGACCCGAAGTAGGCATTTTAGTTTGGATACGGATGGTGTATAATACCCGATCGGGTTTAGTTTTCTTGATGATCGAATATTCGATCGGGTTTGGGTATTACCCGATATCCGAAGACACCCAAACTAATCCGAACATATCTACACATAACACATGTATTTGTAAATCCCTAAGTATACAATTAAACAAACCTGCAATAGCCTGTTCGGCTTCCCAGCTTCAAAACCGAGACTCGTGAATCGTGAATTCATGATAAAGGTGTAAAATCCCCAATTGTTCAAGCTGGAAACTCACACTGGTGATATAGCATCATCTCCTCCGTATGCGATTTCACGGAGGCGATCACATGTACATCTTCTTCATCTTTTTACTTGTCCTCTTGAAACTTTTGGATCAAGGTTTAATAATTGAAACTTAAGAGTCTTAGACGAAGGAATATAGTCATATAGAGATAGATATAATCAATTGCAGATGTTTGAGTGTTTGTATGTTTGTATAAATATATATATATATATATTTAGATATCTATGTTTTTGTGAGTTTTGGTAATTCTTTAGTGCTTGTAAACTTTGAAAATGTCGGAATCAGTTCACATTGTTGATTTTATGTTCTACTTATCATCTATCTTGAGAATTTTGGTAAACTGTAAATTTTATGGCATTTTTTTTATTTACAGATGGATTCATCATCTCCAACTCATGATAACAGAGACAAAGAGAGATATGAACGCGAAGAAAAAGAATATTTGACACCAAAGTCTAATTTAAGGGTCAAAAGAAAACAAACTCATGGTCATGGAAGTCAATTTGTTGGTGGAAGAACTGTTTCTGAGCAAAATAAGAGCCCAAGGATACTTCCCCCAAGATCCGGTGTATGGTGCCATTTCACAAGAGTACATGGAACCCATGACAGATGTACCTGCAACTATTGTGGAAAGGGGCAAGGATGTGCAACAAAGTCAGAGACAAAAAAACTTGTGGAATCATAAAGATATATGTTAGGCATTCAAGGTGTTGGACGAAGTTCAAGATGCTACACAAAGACAACATGTTCTTAATCAAGAAGGAAATCTACAGAGTGAAAAAGTGCCTAAGCATGTTTTCAGAGAAGCACTTAATTAAATGGTGGTGATAGGAGAGCTACCATTGTCGTTTGTAGAATCCATGGCATTTAGATTCTTTTGCAACAAAGTTAGTCTTCTCTTAACATGGTTAACCTTCTTGAAATTCAGATAAGCAATTTTTTTATATTAGATATGTTTTTACTAATCAAATTTTATCTTGTATAATCTGTTTAGGTAAACTTGTATAAGCCTTACTCCAGAAGGACAACAACAAGAGACAAAGTAAAAATGTATAATGAGAGGAAGGCCACACTTATACAATGGTTTCTTGAGAATAAGCAAAGAGTATCACTCACAACTGATATTGTATCCTCGGTAACATGTATTGTTTTTTCACCATATCCTGATCATTACCTTCTTATTCTCGATCATGTTCTCTTCTATAATCTGTTTACCTTCTTTTTTCTATCCACAGGTTCAAGTTATATGGTTATAACAACACATTACGTTGATAAATAATGGCGATTGAAGAAGTTAATCATTGGATTCAAGTATGTGTCGGATCACAAAGGTAAGACAATTGCCAATATTCTTTTACTATGACTGTGGATAATGCAACTGCTAATAGCAATGCTCTGAGTGAGTTTCAGTCTACCTTCTCTCTAATTAGGAAGGATTATTTAGTGATGAATGGAGATTTCATGCATATGAGATGTGCTGGTCATATTATAAACTTGATAGTCAGGAACGGAATGGCTGAAATGAATAGTAGTGTGACTTCAGTCCGCAATGCCATCTCTTATGTCAGATCATGACCAAATAGGAGAATGGCTTTTGAGATGCAAGTGGAAACTGGTAGATTCACAAAGGGTAGTTTGCCGCTAGATGTAACCACTAGATGGAATTCGACATACTTGATGTTGACAAGAGAAATTAAGTTTAGAGGAGCTTTTGATAGGATGGAGTTCAAAGATTAGCTTTACAATGATCATTTCTTAGAGTATGAGAACGGAGAAAAAGGATAGGACTTCCTTTGATGGATGATTGGCGTAAAATAGAAAGGTTTGTGAAGTTTCTTAATGTTTTCTATCAGGCTACATTGGTAGTTTCTAACGTCATTTAAAGAAGGAACATGACATTGCTTGAAATGACCAGAAGCAACATGATGTTGCTTGAAATGATCAGAAGCATTCTCAAACACATGAAAGTGCCAAATTATCTATGGGGAGAAGCTATGAGACAAGCAATGTATCTCATGAATAGAGTAGTAACCAAAATATCTAGAAGACTATGTTCTTTTAACCAAATTATACAGACTTAATTCAAGCAATGTCATGTTCCTACTCTATTTATGAGATATTTTGGTTACAACTCTACTTTTGGAGGAACTGTGGGATTTTGATCAAGCAAAGAAGCTACAAGTATGGAGAGATGCATGTGATGAAGAAATTTCTTCAATAACTAAGAACAATACTTGGTTTTTGGTTGATCTTCCTGATGGAGCTAAATTGATTGGTTTGAAGTGGGTATTCAAGATAAACCACAACTTAGATGGGAGCATTAACAAGTATAAAGCGAGATTGGTAGCCAAAGTTTATGTTCAGAAGTATGGAATAGATTTTGATGAGGTTTTTGCCCCAATAGCTCTTATTGAGACAATTTTGCTGATCATCGCATTGGCTGTTTCACGAGGACTGGAAGTGCATCACCTTGATGTTAAAATGGCGTTTATTCACGGAGAGTTAAAAGAAGAAGTATACCTTTGACAACCTGAGGGTTTTGTAGTTGCAAGAAGTGAGGCCAAGGTGTATAAGCTGAACAAAGCGTTGTACTGCTTAAATCAGGTGCCGAGGGCTTGGAATGCTGTAACATCCCGGTTTCCTAATTTTAAAAATTGGCTGGTTTGGTTTAAGTTCACTGGTTTAATGTTGGTTTTGGAAAAACCCTAAGAAGTGTTTTATAAGTCTCGACACCTTCTCCTTGCTGCTGTTGTTGCTGATTTAGTGCTTGAGCTGTGAATAAAGTAAAGAGAGAGCAAAAGAGAGATGCCAAGCTGTGTGAAGGAGATTAAGGAGAAATCAGGATCGTTAAAAATTGGTAGGAAAAGGATTCGACATAGCAAATCGTTTTCAAAGGTAATGAAACTTGGTAGAGTCATACATAAGCCTTGTATCTAGATTCTACTTTTTACGTTTTTGGATTTGAATTAATAATCGAGGAGATATATGCAGTTTTGTAAGGTTTTTCGTCTCAGACGCGAACTGAGACCAGCAGGGATTGTAAATGCGATCGTGGTCTCATCTGTTACCTGATCGGCACGAGACTTTGGGGGAAGCTCCCTGACTTGTAGGGCTAGCTCTCCACTGGAAGGATTTGATAGTTAACAGTTGGTCTTTATTTTAGGGTTTTCTCTTTAAGACTGAAGTTTTCTGTTATTTCTGTCAGTTTTGCTTCAAGGTCGTTTTGGTTGTGTGACTTGTTGTAGAGAGTTGCTGAGCTGTTTCAGACACAAGGAGAGTCTCTACTAGTTGTGTTTTGTTTTTCGAATCACCTTGTTAAGGTGAGTGCGTGACCATGGGATCTAGGTTCTGGACTTTCTGCTTCTTTGCGGGAGGAGATTCAGAATCAACAGCTGCTTTAGCTTTTAGCTTTTTCTTCTTATCACACCCCTTAACATCCCAAAAACCTTTAACAAACTTATCCTCATGTATGTCTTGGATAAGGCAATCAAGTGATGGGTCGTCTTCTTGATCTGGCCACATATGAAATAGCTCGCGTACATCATCCTTCATAACCATTTTAGTCACACGCAGCTGTAACATAAGAGATTATGAAACCCATCAGTAAATCATAACTCAGCCATCACTAAATAATAACTCATTTATCACTAAATCATAACTCAGCCATTACAAAATAATAATTCAGCCATCACAAAATAATAACTCAGCCATCACTAAATCATAACTCAGCCATCACTAAATCATAACTCAGCCATCACTAAATCATAACTCAGCCATTACTAAATAATCACTCAACCACATATAAACATTACCTCGCCAAGCGCTATGATCTGTTTAGCAATTACGGATTCCATCGTTGAACGTGTACGGTTTCCACCCCAATGAAGCAACAATATGCCACCATTTTCTTTTTTTTTTGCATTCCCAAATCGTTCTCCAAAGCATTGGACTGACTCATACGCCCAAGCCTGTGTAACACAGGTTTAAAACCACTAAGGGTGTAGATCCTCCCGTAGGCTTCAACATCTTTACAGAATCAACAAGATCTTCAAATGCTGACCGACCCCACGGATAATTCTTCATGGCATCATCATCAAAAACTCTTTTCGCACTTTCAAATGGTTTTCTAGAGTTATAATGCATGGCATAAAGTCCAATGGCTTGAAAACACAACAGCCCCAACCATTGACGGGGCTTAGGGTCCCATCCCTGGCTCACTTTTAATGCTGCCCTGAGTTCAACTAGCGATGGACCTTCCCCACCAAGCACTTTCAAAAGTCTAAAGAACTCTTTGTGTTCCTCATTAAGTTCAAACCTTTCTGTAGGCATTGGGTCTATGTTTAACCCCGTGACATGAGCAAATTCATTCAGGCCAAACCTGATAGGTTGACCACCGACGATAAACCAAAGCTCCTTCTTATGTATTCTTAACTGGTTACATAGTAGGAAATGTACAACCTTACCACACCACACGAATTCACCATCAACTAGCTTAGGAATTATTCCAATAGGTACTTTCTTTGTTTCTTCCCACGCATCTTGTCCTATTGATTCCCTAATCTTAGGGAAATCTGCCATCTTGAAATTGTTATTAATTTGTTTACCATCTAGAATAGACTTCTTTTCTGGGTAAAGTCCTGGGGGGTAATCCCTTGCTTGTTCTTCAGAAATAACCTTAGCCATCTAATAAATATAATTCAGCAGTAAAGCATAAAATAAGTCAGCCATAACATATGACAAACTCAGACGCAAAGCATATAATAACTCAGCCACAAATACATAACTCAACCGTAAAGCATAAAATAACTCAGTCACCAATACATTGTTAACCATAACTCAACCACAACAACAAACAAACTCAGTCACATGCATTAATAAATCATAAATCAGTCGTAAAGCATATAGTAACTCAGCCATCGAATCGAATGGATCTAACAAATCAGCCATCATATGTAAATCAACGACGGCGACAATCAGCCATAAACTATCAACAAAAACCCTCAATCAGGCGCAAAACTCAAAAATAAAGAGGAAGACACATACCGGAACTCGAAGACGAGACGGCTTAGACGGAAACGAACAAGAGAGAGAGAGTTTTCGCCGACGAAGAGAGAAAGAGCGAATGACGATATCGAGCAAGGACGGCAAGAGATAACGGCGAGAGATGACGGCGAGAGAGTAGAGAAAGACAAAATATTGCCGGCGGAATTAGGGTTCGTCGAAGAGAGAGAGAGAGTTTTTTTTTGCAGTTTGTGAACAGTGAAAACTGTTCACTTTCCCTCTCATTTGATGTAAACAAGAAAACTGTCGATTTTGGGAAAAAAAACTGACTAGTGACGTGGAAAATAAAAAATGATCTGTATTTTAATTTGCTGATGTATATTTTTTTATATTTTTACTCAAAATTGAAAAGCTAAACCCACAGGGTAAATTGTAATTACACCCATACATAAATAAACCAACTTTTGGATAACATTTGATTAATTCTTTTTAATTTTAAATCAGAAAATAAACTTTTAACTCACAGACTCATCCAGTCCTGCAAAAGAGAAGCGAGTCACATTCAATAACTCCATATCTCTTCACCAGCTTTGATCTACAAAGTCAAATTTTCTTAGATAAGTATGAGACAAAGAGACATGCGACATTCACTTATCAAACTGGTACGAAAATGATTATGTATTTCATGGATATTTGGTCACGGGATGGTCGAAACTCGGGAATAGAGTCCGAGTCAAATATGGTTGTACATAAGCTGTTTCAATCAAAAGTTCTAGCAAACGGCTTCCAAGCTGAAAAATTGATATGAGTACAACAGCAAAGATTAAGTTTTTGGGTCACCATCGAAAGCAATTATCATCAATTCCACTCAAAAGTTTAAAATACACCACATACCTTAGCTTGTGTAGCTCGCTCCCATGGTTTGGTATACGTTCACTTTTCACCAATTTGAGTGCATCAATAATCTTTTTTTTTTTTTTTTTTTTCTCGAATCAAACTATTATTAACAGGTTTCCTATACAATTGCTTTCTATTCAGTTCCTCTTGTGAGTCCCTTGCATTATTCTTTTGAGTTTTCTTCAAGAATGCTTCAGTCTCTTCCTTAAAGAAATCAAATTTCCTCAAAGAAATCAAATTTCCTCTTATCTTTGTGCAATTGTGCTCGAAGCTCTCGATGAGATTGCCATTGAAATGGACGGAATTAAAAACGGGTTTGTCGTGAACAGAGAGAGAAGTAGAAGAGCAAGAAGAAGAAGAAGCTGAAATCGGAAGTGAGTGGAGACAATTTCATCATCAGAGAGCTCATCGGGAGATCTATGGAACTCCGGCGAGACATATGCTGGCGACCAAACATTGACTAGACTTGACTGTGTATGTTATTGAAGGACTGGTTAAGTTAATGAATACGATTGACAGATTGTTCTGGTAAAATAAAATCAATTAAAAAAGACAAATAATGTCGTCGACCTCCAAAGCCTCAACAACGGCCACACTTACCGTAACCTCCACATCGACCACCGCCAAATCGGCCGCCAACATTTCCAAAACGACCACCAAATCGGCCGCCAATATTGCCAAAACGACCGCCAAAACGTCCGCCTGAACCAGAATGGCCAGGGGAGGAATCTCTCATCAGTAGAGCCGTCTTAACTACAAGTTCCTTTCCAATCATATGACTACCATTAAGTTCCAACGCCTTCGTTGCGTCTCCTTTTAGATCAATGTAAGCAAATCTGTAAAAGAAAAATAAAACATAGCTTTTAGTTATAACGTCTTTAACTTTAAGTACTTGTAACAATTTGAGGAGGAAGTCACAAACCCTTTGAAAAAACCGGTTTCAAAGTTTGTTGGAACAAAAACCCTTGTGATCTCCCCACAGGCACTGAAATGTTTACTTAATGCGGTCTTGATATCATTCTCTGGAAGTGAAGAGCCGAATCCTTCAACGTAAATCGTTTGAACACTGCCATACCACCAATATCAGTGACAGTACTTTAAGAGAGAACATTATCAAGCACAGCAACATCTTACGTACAAACATGGAAAAAGTCAATATATTCACCTGCTTTGTGGAGCCATTTCATCAGAATTTTTATCTGCTGAATCTGAACTGCTTGCATTATTGCTAGTTGGCGGAGCTGCCTTCTGTCGCAGGCATGGCTACATTTTCATAAACAAGTAATGCGACAACAGTTTGATATTTATAGATAGAAAATGAATAAACAACTAGCTTGATGCCCTAATATGCAAAGTATACATATGCAAAATTAGTGACTAAAAAAAAAAAAAAAAACTTTAGACACAAGTCATTAATGAGATATTAATAAGTATCACCTTGTCATCCTGATGAGAATCATCATCAGAAGATGAAGAAGAATCTTTAGCAGGTTCCTATTTTTTTCCGCATTAGCAATCACAAAGTAAGTATATAAATGTCTCTCTGATCTAAGTTATTCTTAAACAAAAATTCATGTCGGGTGAGCGTACCGCATCAGAAGATGATTCATCTTCAGACGAACTTCTCTCTGCTTTCGCCGTTAAAGAATTATTTTTAGCAGCTGCATCCGGATTCTTGGTTTCAGAAAATTCCTGAAATCAATATTAAAAGAAAAGTATGCATAACTACTAATTCAACATAAACAATACTACAATATATACAACATATAAAACTTATCTAACAATAAAGCACACTTAATTTAAATTCACACAAAGTTATAAACCTTCAGTGAGGTCAAAATCTTCTGTAGATCTGCATTGGTCGCCAACAAATCCACCTTTGAGGTCAAGAAATCCACTTTTGTTGTTAACAAATCCATCTTTGCTTCCATCAGCTGAAGAGAGAGAACAAATCCTTCCATTGTCTCCTGTTACATGACTAGCTATTAAAACACTACTTATGAGAACAACGGAGAAAGACTGAATTTAATCAGTAGTACTCTCCCAAGAACATGAATAGGAGTCCTCGGAATCCAAGTCCAACCTTGTTCTCATGTTTTTTCTTTTGCTTCTTCAGATTTGCTTTGCTCTCCAAATCATCTTTTGCCTCTCTCTTACCTAAAAGGAAACCAGCAAACACACAAATATTTTAACTTATTCCCTCAGCCAAAGCAGCTCTCAAAAGTAAATATGGAGCTCATAATACAGCAAAGAGAGAGCAACACAAAAGAAACCTAACCTTTCGTTAACGGCTTCATGGCCTTAATCACAGCAGGATTTGCTTCAACCTGAATATATAAAGATCAAAACCAAATTCATGTTATCCATGTGAATAAACTATTAATAGAGAAAGAGTGCTTCAAGACTGAGTAAGAAAAACAACAAAGAACAAAGCCATAATTATGGGTTAAAAGGTTACTCTGGTGGCAGATTTCCTGCCCATGGAGAATGATATAATTCGAGAGAGAAGAGCTAACCCCCTACAGCTGACTAAGATAATTTTCAATTTTAGGGCTTTTTGTCGTAGTTTGTATTCTATTTTATTCTTGAACACGGAGAATTTTATCCAAAGAAAAAGAACAAGAAAAGACACATTAAACTATAACTTACATCTAAAATCAATAGAGAAACCAAACCTAAAAAGATATTTTAAAAATCATTTAAAGATATTGTAAATTTGTAAATGTGTAATTGAGTACAAAAATGAAAATGTAAAAAAATGAGTATTTAAAAAAAAAAAAATCTAGTAAGGACATTTCTAACAATTTCACTATTAAATTAAATATGGTTAGTATGAGACTGGACCTAATCGCCAAAAAGAGAAAAGGACATGATTTTTTAGTGAAGAAAAGGGAAAATTAGGGTTCTTTTTAGATATTGATATGTATATAGTTTTTTTTGTTTTTTTTTTCTATTTTCTTAAGAAAAAACAAAGTTAAATTTTTGTTTTGACCCATATCACGATATTATAGCGTTTCAAGTTCGATTCCCCTTGATAATGGGAAGCAAAAAGGATGATCAAGTGGAGGCTGAGCTTGTTCCTGAGGATGATATGCTTGTACCAGTTGGACCAATGACAAGGGCAATGACCAAACAGCTTGCTGAAGCAGTTCATTTGATATTTGAAGATATTTGGAGCAAAGAGAACATGAGAATTTCTATTGGGGATGATATCGATCAAGTACAGCCCACTTTGAGCCTAATACAAGCCCAAGATAATCACTTTATTTTGTGGTTAAAGAAGAGTGACGAAAATAAGAGATACATGCACCAAGAGTTGGGTCTTCATTCAACTATCTATCTTTATTGTCTTTTAGTTTCAAGAATAATTAATACTTGGCTTTGTCACCAAGTTTTCTATCCCTATATAAACACATGTAATCTCATTTGAGAGGTCATTCAATCAAGAAATCTTTTATCTTTTATTTGAGAGTAGTAAATTCCTTTGTTCCTTTGGAACTTGTTCTTTCTCCTTGGTGGGGGTTACATCAAAGAGTTTTCGGTATATCAAGTGATTCCACAGCACTTGACGTTGCCATTCACTAGCTGAGGATTGAAGAGTCGTTATAAGAGAGTCTACGACACAAGGATTTTCGGGATTCGTCTCACGCCTTGTCATCTGTCTCCACGAAGCTTCTATCTAAAGTTCCACCGCCTTGCTTTGTTTGGTTTGTTTTAAGAGAGTTTGGGGCATAAGGATTTTCGAGTTCATCTCACGCCTTATCATCCAGCTTCGCTAGCCATCGGAGTTCTAGGATTATCAGTCTACTAACCTTAGAGCGTCGATTCCTTGGGAGGATCACATCACCCCTGCTGCGCGAAACTAAGTCACATTTTCCTGAACACCTTTACACAGATATGGGCCTATCTAACTGTAATGCCCCGCACCAAGACTATGCCCGGACAATCAAACTGGTGCGGTAATGCTCGACCCAACGTCAGTACAGTTTAACGCCAAGGAGTCTTCCAAGCGTGACTGGTGACTTAGGCATCCTTAGGTAAATAGAATCAGACTTTGACCGTTAGATTTATGATCAGTTCGTTAAGGATTGGAAAGGTACGTTCGATGGTCGGAAAATCTTTCGGTACGGTTGTGTACCGCGTGCGGGCAGGACGGACGGCCATGGGATGGCCTAGTAAGCTGCTTAAGGGGATAAACCGCCCTACCTTGTGGATAAGGACGCCCCTTTTGCTGTGTCTGACCGTGATTTGTCCTTACCTTGAAGCTTATCCATCCGTCCAAGCTTATCCGATCATTGTCCTTATCTTATCCATCCACCCAAGCTTATCCTGTCCCAAACCGACCCTATAAATACCTTACCCCCTCGTCCATCATTCTTCATTTCACACCCAAAAACCTCTAGAGCCCCCTAGGAGCACTAGCCCGCGAAGGAAGCTCTCGGAGAACCTTCAGCCGCCCGCCTAAGATCTGTGAGTTCGGTCGCGTGTGGGCAGCACGTGAATAGGGTTTTAGTTTATTGTTTTAGTATTTTAATATTTAGTTTATTAGTTGTTTATTTATTTATTTATTTTAGTAGTTATTTATTTTAATAGTTATTTATTAGTTAGTTAATTATTTATTTAAGTAATTAATTAGTTTGAGGTTAGGTAGTATTACTTAGAATTATTTAGTAATGCTCTTAGGTTGGTTGGTTGCTATATTGTTTGTTTTGTTGCTTGTTGCTTGTTGCTTGTTGATTGTTGTGATTGCTTGTTGCATTACTGTTATGCTGTCTGCATTTTTGTTATAGCGTCGCGATAGTATAGCCGTGATGCTGGACGGTTAGTCGCATTGCCGTTATGCCGTCTGATTGCTATTGTTTGCTGCATGGTAGTTAGTATCATTTAGCTAGTTGCATTAGTCGAATCATGTGGATCTCGTCGTCTGCTGTGCGTTGCGTGTAACTCCGTAACGTGATGGCTTACGAAGGTTCGGAGCGGGTCATTCCCGGCCGGACGCTACATGACGATGTAGTATGAAGAAATGTATATCCTCTGTAGACTTTGTGTCTAGGGGTGGGGGCATTGCCTTGAGGAATGTATATCCTCTGTAGACTTTGTGTCTAGGGGTGGGGGCATTGCCTCGGGGAGATCATGTATTCGATAGGGGCCCAACTTAGGAGATTAGAATGGCATATTTAATTATATTGTTTATGTATACTCATTGTAGTATACTTTGCTTGTTGTTTGCATTGCTTGCTGCGTGTTGATTGTTATTTTGGGATTTTTGGGGTTGGGGCATACTAACATTAGAGATCCCGAACTCATTGAGTAATCTTATTCGGACCAGTAGAGGGATATTTTAGAGGGGAAGCTGGACGTTAGGAAAGCCAGTGTAGGTTTTCTGCCATTTTCTAAAATATGTTTTCAAGTATATGTAAGAATAATGTTTTGGAGATTAGCTCCGTCCGAATAAAATGTATGCCTTTTGGTAACCTATTTCCGCTGTACTTGATATATTATGTATAATAAAGATGTTTTACATTCGGAGTTGGCTCTTAATGATTATGGTCTAGTCCGGACCGCCCAAACATTCGTTCATGGTAAGGGTTGGCAAGCCTAGACCCATGTCCGAGTGGGATGGCCTTGTGGTATGGATGACTAGGGAGACTGAATTTGTTTTGGTAGCCTCGGTTGTCCGTCTGCGAGCGTCATCACGTAGCATCTTTGGCCGTCCTATCTATAGAATGGTTCGAGGGTGTTACACTAACGGTTCATTTGAATACTCTGAGAGATGGTCTGTAACGCCCCTGAACCGTCCTATGACCACGAAGGCTGTCGGACAGCCACGGGACGCTACTTGTAGAATTGCGCCAAGGTGATCCGGTCGAGGGACGGAAGCTGCAGACTTCCCGACCGGTCCTCCCTAGCATAATCCCACCCGCAGCCGAGGTTACTTAGGCTTTGCAACCCTCGCGGCCTGGTGCGTTGTGTTAGCCCGGACTAGGCCGAGTATCAGTTGCAACTTGCCATGCTTTCCTGAAAACCGAATATATATTACTTTAACAAAATATTTCATCGTAAATAAGTTATTAAAGCAATATATAAAGATAGTCGGAAAACTTTACACTTATTCGTTTAAGAAAATATAGGGTTTTACAAGAAACACAAGAAAACCCTATCCGGTACCCTAACGTTTGCTCCGGCTCTAGACTCACTTAGGCTTCCCTGCAAGACCAAAAATAGAGTCGTGAGTAATCTAAGATTACTCAGTGAGTCTGGGTACCCCTCTATCCTAAACAGGATACTATTTTTCCCAAGCCGACTACCCCGGCAAACAAAGAAAGCTAGCAAGCTACAAAGCTAGCAATAACATCAAAGCAACGCAGCAAAAGCTATAGCGGAAGCAATCCAACAATAACATGCAAGTGAGGTTAGATCTCTATGACTTCATTCGAACAATCTATACTTGCCACCATAAGAGAAAGACGATCTAAGGAAACAAGGGTTACTTGAACCTTAGACTCTTACCTCGTACACGACTTACTAAGTCGTCTAGATACTTAAAATACCGTAGACTCTTAAACAACTCGCAACACGCAACATGCAAAGACAACTAGACATAAACAAGGGACACTTGAATACTCTAGACTCTTTACACCCAGGGCCCTTTCGATAGTCTGTTCCGTTCCAACACTTCCCATGCCGAGACCACAAAGTTCTCCGGCATAAACCCACAAATAGCCACATCGTCATGTAGCGGTTATGATGGTAGCTAGCCAACCGTAACTATGTCCCCGCGTGAGTGGTCGTCGGGAACTCGCGCGTGACATCCACATTTGGAACAGAAAAATCGACTCATTATTCTAGCTAAGACTCAAGAAACAAAATTCAAGAGACCAAGCTAGGATAAATCACACAACAATAATTCAAGCCTTGATGAATCGAGCACCATAGCAAGAAATCAAGCAAGAATACCACATGAATTAATCAACAAGAAGCAAGAAATATATTTCAAGCAACTTAAGATTATTTTACGTGCATGCAACCCACTTAAGAGACTTAAGCAAAATGAATGCAACAAGTCCATTTACGCATGCAATCCATCTGATTTTCCCCTTTTAAAATTCTTAAGTCCAATTTACGCATGTAGGTCCAATTGCTTTAACCACTTAAATCTCTTAAGTCCAATTCATGCATGAAAGCCAACCGCTTAAACCATTTAGTCTCTTAAGTCCAATTATCCATGCAAGCCAACCGCTTAAACCGTTTAATCTCTTGAGTCCAAATTATGCATGCAAGCCAACCGCTTAAACCGTTTAGTCTCTTAAGTCCAAATTATGCATGCAAGCCAACCGCTTAAACCGTTTAGTCTCTTAAGTCCAAATTATGCATGCAACCATCTTTAACCAACATCATGCCTTATAATGCAAATCGCGTCGATGATGATTACTTTTAAACCCAATTTTTAAGCAAGACTTATTACTTTTAAACTCCTCCAATTTCGATCATGCATGCAATAAACTTCAACCGCAACAACATGCATTGACTCTACATGCTTACCACAGACTCACCTTTACGCGTCGATGATGATTACCCGGATTTCACTGCACCACTCGATCAGACAATCTTCGCGTCGATCAGCCTTCCGCTTCTTCGACCGCAATCACCGTCTCGCCCTCGGCTTCCCTTTACCGTAAACCGCCTATCTCCTCGATAACTTCGATTGCGATAGCGTCTATATTCAACTCCCTTCAATCGCAAGAGCTCCTTCTATCGAACGTTTTGATCACAGCAACACCGTTCCTTGATACAAGCGTTTCTCCTTCGATCTCCCTCTCGATCGTTCTTGATCTCTCACTCGACAATTCTCTCTATTTCTCTCTCGAAATAGCTTAAGTGTTTTTGAGTGTTTTTGGACTAAACACCCAAATAAAGTCGAAAACCTTGTATTTATAGGCTTCAAATTCTCTTCATTCCCTTAGTGCATTTCGACAAGTGGCTCTCTCCCTCCTTGCATGTGCTGCGTGAATCTCACCCCCAATGGATGCTTGCCATTAAGCAACTAATCTTCTTTGTATTAGTGCATGTAAACACTTCTATTAGTGCATGATGCTTAATCGCGATTTAGCATTAGCCCTTGGCCAATAGGATTCCGCCATCTTCCTTAATCTCCTTGATTAAGTTAATCCTCCACTATCTCTCTTAATCTCCTTGAATTTTTTTTAATTCCTCCCACTAACTTCTCCTTAATTAATTTAATCTCCCACTTTCCTTAATTCCCATTGGTCGAAATTTTGAGAGAAGAATAATTTTCCCAAAATACTCGATCCTTCGTCCGGCACCTTTGACTATGCGTCTCGGATGTCTCGACAATTTTTCTCGGGTCATCGGCAAATTCCTCGGGCTCTCGACAATTTTCTCGGTTACTCGGCATCTTCCTCGAGCCTCGACAATTCTCTCGGGTACTCGGCAACTTCCTCGAGCCTCAACAATTCTCTCGAGTACTCGGCAACTTCCTCGAGCCTCGACAATTCTCTCGAGTACTCGGCATCTTCCTCGGGTCCTCGATAATTCTCTCGGGTACTCGGCAACTTCCTCGAGTCCTCGACAATTCTCTCGGGTACTCGGCAACTTCCTCCAGTCCTCGATAATTCTCTCGGCCTTCTCAAAAAATTTCTTCGACGAATTTTCTCTACCTTCTCGGCCAACTCTTCTACCTCCCGATCGGTCTTAGGGTCTCGGTCGTGCATCCGGTTACTCCGGTCTTGGCTCGGCCATTCTCCGACTCACGATTATTTTCTCGGGCTTCTTTGGGTCGTTCTCCTTTATTTTCATTCTTCTCCTTTCTTAGGTCTTTTCCAGCCCCTTTCCTCAATCTTTTATTTTGAGATTGCTACTCTTGGTGAGGGTCATTACATGGTCTATCCGTGGGCTGCACCTTCCCCATAGATTAGTCTGCCTTCCATAAGCTTGGGGATTACTCTGAGTTAACAAAAAAAAAACAAAAAAACTTTATAGAATGTCTAGATTAGGACCTGCACGATGTGTGGGTTTAAAAATCATCCAATAACATTAAATATTAAAAGAATATCTAAATATTTGGTTGTAAGTAAATATATTTTTGGAAGTAAATATATAAATATTTTTAGTTAGAGAGAAAATTTTACTTTAATACGTTAATTTCTATTTTAAAATTATTTTTAAAATTCTTACAATCATCTAAAGCTAAATTAACAACCACCAAAAACTAGGAGTGTTTATACAACACTTATACCCATTTCGTCACAAAACAGACTAAAACCGACAAAAAATTGGTTTGTTAGTGTTTCTAGGGTTAAAATATGTCACAATCCAATGCATTAGACTAATTATAAGAGTTAGAGATGGAGTATGAGTGTTTAGACAACACTTAATTATACCCATTTTGTTCCAAAACAGGCTAAAACCGACAAAACGTAATGCAGCGGAAAATCCTAGGTAAGGCAAGCGCTAAACCTATTTGAAAAACGAGTTTGCAAGCGACAAACTCAAAGGATAAAACTCTGCAATTCACCAGAAAAGGGTTCTGGAATCCACCAGAAAAGATAAAAGAGATAAACTCTAAAACTTTATTGATAAGAATAATAAGATATCCTCGATAGGTTACAACTAAAGTTGTTTATTTAGTAAAACAAAGCTAGCAAAACCCTAACCTAGAATGGAAAACCAATAGAAATTGACATAATCAAGAATTAATAAATAAAAGCTAAATTAATTAAAATCCTAACGATTATGCTCCTGCATCAAAACGTTTCTTAGAAGCAGTAAACAGCTTGGTTAGTGTTTCTAGGGTCAAAATTTGTCACAATCTAGTGTATTTGACTAATTATAAGAGTTAGGGATGTATAAAGAGTGTTTAGACAACATTTATACCCATTTCGTCCCAAAACAGACTAAAACCGACAAAACAGGCTAAAACTGGCAAAATGTTGTTTAGAAGCAGTAAACACCATTCTTACTGTTTCTAGTATCAAAATGTGTCACAATCCAATGAATTTAACTAATTATAAGAGTTAGAGATGAATTAGAAGTGTTTAGACAACACTTATACCCATTTCGTCCCAAAACAAGCTAAAACCGACAAAACATTGCTTAGAAGCAGTAAACAGCTTTGTTAGTGTTTCTAAAAAGAATAATAAAATTTAAAGAAATAAAATTTTTGATAAAATCTTTAGCAAAATCTTTCTCTATTAAATAAGCATGATAGAGTATATTTACATAACCATTTATATTGTTAGGCAATTAAAGAAATAGAATAAAATCTCCAGAATTAATTATATCAAGCAACTAAATTTATAATTTTGTAATCAATTTTATTCAGTTATTTGTCTCCCTTTTTAGATGAACCGTTAGTTATTCAAGATATAATAAATTTTAAATTTCAAAAAGTTCAAAATATTATAAATATTTATACTTGTTAAAAAAGTATCACGAACATGGTTATATACTTATATGGCGGAACGGTTTATTTTAATATTAATATAAATTTTAAATTATCATTAACTATTACACCATGTATGAATCATTAACTAGAATATGACCCGTGCTAGAGCACGGGTTGAAATTCTTTCAATTTGTTTATTTGGTAATTTTTATTTAAAACATCGTATATGTGATTATTTTATTTGTTTTCAAAGTTTTTTTGGATGGAACATTATGCCATAAAATCATATATTGAATATGACTTATGAAAATAACATCTATTTTGTAAGATATATTCTAATATATCTAGATTTTGACCCGCGGTATAACGCGGATTAAGTTGTGTGATAAAAAATTAATTTTTCTTTGTTAATTTTATTTGATTTGTTTAGTATTTAAAATTATATATTGTATTTTGATTGTTAATTCTATGATTTAACCTATAGTATAACACATACTAATTTTAGAACCAAATATGTAACGTATGATTGTCAAAATCATCGTGACCGAGAAAGCCTACCAAACAACATTATTCCAAACTTAAATTTAATCTAAGAAATCATATTTTTGAAATTTTAACCGTGCTCTAGCAAGAAATCATATTTCTTGAAAAATTTTTCATATTATAGTGACGTATTATTGATCCGTGCTATAACAATCAAATTAGAGTGTTTATAATTTTTAACTTTTTGTTCTATCATATATTTATGATATTCTTAAAAATATCAGATTAAACTATTTCTAAAGATTCCAAATTAAATTATTTAAATTTTTTATTATAGTATATAAAACTATACAATTCAACAAAAGAGATATATGAAATGAATTTAAATATTAAAATTTTGACCCGTTACTTAGTCAAAATTTTCTGATAAAATAAAGTAAGATTTTATTTTTTAGTATAATCGGAAATCACTTGCAATCTGCGGAAGAGTGATTAATTTCTGAGATTTTTTTGCCTATATATGGTTAGTTAATATTCTTTGGAGATTCTATTTTATTTTTTAGAATATATTTTTAAGAGCTAATCCTAAATCTATATAACCTATCAAATAATTAATCTATATAACCTATCAAATAATTAATTTTAGTTATAACCTATCTTAATATTATATGGTCTACCAATTTGAAGTCGTGTACTTCTGTTTTATTAAAAAGGTGATAATAGAATATTAAACATATTTAATTAAGTTGATTAAATTACGGTTAAGTAAAATTAATTTATTTTGTAGTATACCGCAGGTTAAGTTTTAAAATTAGCAATCCAAATACTGTACATTTATACAATCTTAAGCACTATATAAAACAAACAAATTAATAAATAAATATAATTTGAAATGTTTTAAACATAGTTTTTAAAAATTCTGCGGTTACCACGAATTAAAATCTAGTTGGTCCAATTATAATGATCTCCTCCACTTAGTCGCGATCACGCAGAGCTTATTAAATGGGCTACATGCTTGATTTCATGTGTTGGGATCATCTAGGCTCATGGTTACAGCCCTACCACAACATGCCTAGCGACTGATTCAAGAGTAATCTAAAGTTGGAGACAATAATTTTATGGGTTTGAGTCGCAGAGACAACGGGGTCTAAAGTTGGAAGAAAGGTTTGGAAAGATGAATTATATAGAAAGATCAAAGATGTATAGTAGTTTCAAACTCAAAAGGTTTAATAACTTTTCTCTAATAAGAAAAAATACTTCGGAAAATTGGTCGTCAATGGCCGACAAAGAAGAACAACATTAGCTGTCGTTGGCCTTTATGTCGATGAAGGTGGTAGTCTGCTTAATTTGCCTGCACAACAAAAGCGTCAACAGCGTCTACACATGCCAAAACCTCCACAGCGACCACCACCATATCGGCCGCCAACACTGCCAAAACGTCCGCCAAATCGTCCGCCTGAACCAAGATTACTACCAGAATGGCCAGTGTAGGGATCTCTCATAATTAGAGCCTTCTTAACTACAAGTTCCTTTCCAATCATAACACTACCATTAAGTTCCAACGCCTTCTTTGCGTCTTCTTTTAGATCAATGTAAGCAAATCTGTAAAAGAAAAATACAACATAGCTTATTATATCATATAGTTAAAAGCTTTTAACTTATAAGTTGTCACAAACTTGAAAAGGAAGTAACAAACCCTTTGACAGAACCGGTTAGAAAGCTTGTTGGAACAAAAACCCTTGTGATCTCTCCACATGTACTGAAATGTTCACTTAATGCGGTCTTGATATCATCCTCCGGAAGGGAAGAGCCAAATCCTTCAACGTAAATAGTTTGGACACTGCCACACCACAAGTATCAGTACTTTCAAGAGAAAACATTATCAACACAAGAATATCTTGCGTACGTAAACAAATCTCGCAAACATCGAAAAATCAATTCACCTGCTTTGTGGAGGAGTGAATGCAGCTATATTGCCATTCTCAGCAGCCTCTTCATCAGAGTCTTTTACTGCTAAATATGAACTGCTTGCAGCCTTGCTAGTAGGCGGCGCTGCCTTCTGTCGTAGCAAGTTTACATTTGATGCCTAGTAAACAAAGGACATATGCAAAATTAGGGATCAAAAAAAAAAAAGTAAGACACAACAAGAATGAGATATAAAGTATCACCTTGTCATCCTGAGAATCATCTTCTGAGGATGAGTCAGAAGATGAAGAAGAATCTTTAACAGGATCCTTTGAAGGCTCCTATTTTTCTCCATTAGCAAACACAATTAAGTTTGTAAATGTCGCTCTAAGTTGTTTTTAAACAAAAATCCGTGTTGAGTGTGTACCTCATCAGAAGTATAAAGTATCACCTTGTCATCCTGAGAATCATCTTCTGATTCATCCTCAGACGAACTGCTCTCTGCTTTCGCCGTCAAAGAACCATTGGTTTCAACAACTTCCTGAAATTAATGTTAGGAAAGTATGCATAACTACTAATTGAACATGAACAATACTACAATATAAACAACATATAGAACTTATATAAAGTTGAATTCACATAAGTTAAAACCTTCAGTGAGGTCAAAATCTCTTGTAGATCTGCAGTGGTCGCCAACGAATCCACCTTTGAGGTCAACAAATCCACTTTTGTAATTAACAAATCCATCTTTGCTTCCATCAGCTGAAGAAAGTCCATTGTCTCCTGGTACATAACTAGCCATTAAAACAGTATGTAAGAGAATAAATAACTGAGAAAGACTGAATTTAATCAGTACTCTCTCAAGAACATTAGGATTCCTCCGAATATTTAACCTTGTTCTCAGATTCTTTCTTTTGATTTTTCTTTTGCTTCTTCAGTTTTACTTTGGTCTCCAAATCATCTTCTGCCTCTCTCTTACCTTAAAAGAACACCAGCAAACAAAAAAGAACCAATATTCACAAATCATTATTATTTTCCCCCCTATAACCACATATACCCAAAAACACAAGAACACATATCATATATGTAAGTAATTAAATAACTTATTTCCTCAGCCATAGGAGCAAAACTGCACAAGTCATATATTCACTCATATAGTAGTAAAGAGAGAGCAACATAAAAGAAACCTAATTTTCTTACCTTTCTTCAACGGCTTCGTGGTCTTGATTATAGCAGGATCTGCTTCAACCTGAAAATTTGAATAAATTAAACCAAAACAAATTCCAGTTTAGCTTTGCGAATAAACCACAGCTTAAAAACTGAGTAGGAAGAACAACAAAGAAGAAAGTCATATCGTGGGTAACAAATTAATTACTTTGGTGGTATATTTCTTGCTAGACTTGCCCATGGAGAATGATAAGTAAGGAGAAAAGCTCAAAGAGACCTTTACGTTTTCGAGAGAGAGAAGCAAAAACCCTACAGCACCTCAATTAAGATATTTTCTCACTTTTAAAATTGAGTTTTATTTTATTATAATTTTTGAAACTTGACGAAGAGTTACATAATTGTATTTTACGTCTTTAACATACATTTTAGGTCTAAAATTGTATTTTATTTTAATGTTTAAATAAATAAAGGGAATATAACACCCACACCCACTTTCTCACAAACAAATACCACCCACACCCACTTTCCACTCTCTCTATACTTTCTACCTGTAAAATTACATCTTACCCCTCAAAACTCTTTTCAGTCAATTTATTTTTACTTACCGATCTCACTTTCTTACCGATCTCAATTTTTTTTCCAATCAGTACATTTATTTTTTACAACCGTAAAAAACACAAAACCCCAAATCCCTCCAAACCCGACATCCCCAATTCTCTTCAACCCTAATTTTGCATTTCACGAATTTCGAATCCCTTGGTTCCTACCACTCCTTAATTTGTTCCGTTTGTTCCACTAGCTCCATTTGTTCCGTTTTCCGATTAACTTGCCGCCGGTAACCGCCTTCGGACATGGCAGAGCCCCGTCGTCGCATCTCCAAATGTTCGACCGATGAACCGTCATCTACAACTGTTGGTGATACTTCTGGAGAAAAATCTGAATATTGGGATGATCGGTTCCCTCTCCGTCTGTTTGCAACTGACCGTTTCCCCGACGCTAGGTTGAATGTTTACTCACGACCTGATATCCTGACGACAGTCCACAATGTTCTCAAAAGCACTCCCCAATTTGATACGATTCTTAGCTTAAGCCTGGGTTCTCTATTCCGGCTTCGTATTGGTGAGTCTCCTATCTCCTGCAAATTACTCCACGCTTTGCTATGTAGGCAGGTTCTGTCCAAAAAAAAATACGAGTTGTGGACTGTATTCGGTGGATACCCTTTGAGGTTTTCTTTAGTTGAATTTGGTGTTGTAACTGGCCTTCAATGTGACAAATTTCCAGAAGATTACGACCCCAAAGACGACCCTGCTCCGAACCTCCTGATGAATGTTACTAGGACATGTTGATTGGGAGAGATCGCAAGGCGACCCTGGGTGATGTGTCCACTATTTTTGAAGACCCTACTATCAAGGATTTGGATCGGAAGCTTCATCTAGCGTTGCTACTCATAGTCAATGGTGTACTCATTGCCTCCAGCCAAACGAGCCGACCAACTTTGAAGCATGTTGAGATGCTTGAAGACATCGACTCGTTCCTAGCATTTCCTTGGGGCAGAGAATCCTTCTTGAAGACTATTTCCACTATGAGACCTGATCTCAAACCGCAATCCATACCAGTGGCTAAAAGACTTAAACGGCAGGGCAAGGTTCAACCAACGGACTCCGTGAAGAGTTTCACGGAGAAGTTACAACAGAAGTCCTTCCATTTGCATGGCTTCCGTCTTGCGCTTCAACTGCTCGCATATCGTAACATTTCTGGATTACGAGACAAGGTACCAGGTGCTGGTGACAGCCGCACTTTCCTGGAATGGTGTTCAGTTGGCCTACCAAAGAATAATTTACCTTTGACAGACGTCATAAGTGTTGAGCATTATCCAGATGTAAGTTGTCTTATATACACATCATTAACTTGGATTACATTATCCACGTGGATACACACATTATGAGATTTTGTCTATCACAACCACAGCTATTAGTTTCTCCATTTTTGGAAGCTGTCCAACACGAAGGGATTGTTGAATCTGGTTGGGGAGAGTGGGACGATGAGATTAAAGACAAAAGGATTGCTTATATGGAAAGTCTCATTCAGGCAGGACATATCTTCACCAAAAAGGAATGGCCAGGGGGTGATTGTTCTTTGCCTTTAATAACTTTACCAGATAAGAAGGGCAAAGGACTTCACAGGAAGCACATTATTCCTAGGCGGAAAGAGATTTCTGCCAAACTTCGCGTCAATCAACCTTCTCCCAAGTCCAAATGCTCGAGTTCTAAGAGGCCCCGTGTTATCTTCTCCAATACTGAGGAAAATTGTTTCACTGATTTCAAAGCTGCTGTAAAGAAAGAACTTAATTCTATTAGGGATGCGGCAGATAGTAAGTTTAAAAAGCTGCAATCTGAGAACAGGAAACTACAGCAGCAGATTCACTCCCTTCGATCCCGTAGGCGGTTAAGACTACCGCTAAGGTGCGCCATTAGGAGGCCAGCATCCGTCTCTCCCTCTACTGTCAAGGAATCACCACTGGCCCATGTCGCAGTCGATGAGTTTACCTGCCGGAGAACGCAGCAGAGAATGTTACGGTCGGGACGTCACCCCTAACTCCTCAACAATCTCCGACCAAAGCAATAACGTCTCCTGACGATATCCTTCTTAACCAACACGACTGGGAACAATATGTTCACCCGTTTGGGACAACGGTATGTTGTTGTTTTCCATCATCTTGGAGCTAGTCTGAATGCATTGGTATTCATCTTAGTCAAATTATACAGGAACATTCCGTTGGAAACTGCTTGTCCCATATGAAAGATGTGATTCAGGATGATTCAGGATGTCCGAACTCTAGCCTCAATCCCATTTATGACACCGAGACTAAGGTTAGTCACACTTGTACCTTTTATATCAAACTTCGAGTAGCTTCCTTTTTGTTACCTAAACTACTTTTTGGAAAACAGCAATCCCTGGTATATGACACCGTCACCAAACCTATTCCCTTGAATGACCAATCGGTACATATCCCATATCTTTACTTTTTCAACATTTACCCCAGTTTACAAACTTACACTGTCCATGTGGATACATTTACAATATCAACATTTACCCCAATTTCCAAAACTTACATTGTCCATGTGGATACATTTTCAATATACAGGCTGCGACAGATATTGATCAAAAAGGAGTTAACTCCGCTGCTAATGCATCTCCACAACCCCTACAACCTTACACCAGCTTGTTACAGGGATTTATTGGGAACTCTAATGTCAATCCTGAATTGCCTGCTCCTAGTCCTGTCCTTGACGGTACACTTTCTGACAGTATTGAGGTATCTTTTCACTAAATTAATATACTTTCCGAGTAAGTCTCTATCCTCAACTATATCTCACTACTCAAACACTTGCTAACCTTCACGCAGAAAATTGACGCTGATAATGTGTTGGAAGCCACTCCCCTAACGTTAATTGAGGTAAGCAATTCCATTTATTAATATTTCCTATCATAAATATCCTATCCACATGGACACCTCACTTAGGCTAGTTGTTTAATCACAACTTTAATGTATCCACATGGATATGCATCACCAATTCGTTGCCTTTTTCTTGCAGGACACCAATGTTGACATTAACAGAGCTTGTGCCGATGAGGTACTGCAGACAAATACTACTTCAAAATCAATTTGTTAACTTTCACAATTTTACCTCATAGTTATTTAATTGGGACCCCAACTTGCTTTATTAGGATGATGGCCGTGAGTCCCCCATACAACCTAACGAATCCGACAGCGAAGCCACCGAGGTATTCCATCCTTCTCTACTTTTCATCGAATCCCTGCCTAGTTTTTTGCTGCCTAATAGTTTGCTGAAAATGAAATTTTCATCACCCACAGAGCAATGCTACGCCCACAGACCCTCTTGATGTCAGTGATTCTTCGCCAGCCAAACCTACACAAAAGTGTGTTCTCTCGGGACCAGAAGAGACCCTTCTCCCGGCTGTTTTGCGGATTCCTACACTTTCACCGTCCCAACTGCCTGACCTTCTACTCATTGTCGACAAAGATTTAGCATTCCTCATGAAAAAATCTCTGAAATCATGTCCAAACACGTAACTTTCTACACACCCTATGCCGTTTTTTATTCTAACAATATCAGACCAATGAGCTAACCGTGGATACCATTTTCAAAACCTCCAGGATACACATAACAAAATGTGGATACCCAATTGACAACTTGTTTTTCAAACAGTTAGCAAAGCCTCAGAATTGGGTTAGTACATTGGTAAGTATTTCCTATCTACCAAAATCTGAACTCGTTTTCAGTTAATCTATACTTACACATTATTTTCACCCTCTTCTCACAACATATGGAGGTTTTAGTGGATTTTCTACAAAAAAAGCTGCAAAAGTTCCTACTCATTGAACGCTCTCTCTTCCTCTCACCCTGGCTTGGGAACTACTTACAAGGGAAGTATCCTTCCTTCTGTCAAGCAAAAGTGAAGGCCAGAGTCAAGTGGGACAATAAGCTAAAACGTAAAACCTATGGTTCTCCTTCAGAGTGGTTTGTGGATTGGAACACGATATATATTCCGATGATTTGGGATAATTCTCACTGGGTTGGCTTAGTCATTAACCTCTCCAATTGGAGCATAGAAATCCTTGATCCTAATGTCAGTCTATACGACGACGCTAAGGTTGCCACCTATATAGCCCCGTTCACATAGCAGCTGCCATACCTTATTTCAAAACTTTGCACACCGCCTCCAACTCAAGATCATGGCTGCACTCCATTCACTTGGTCGAGGGTCCAGGATATTTACGTCAATGAGAGATGTGGTGATTGTGGTCCCCTTGCCATGAAGTTGCTAGAGATCGTCGCAACTGGGTTTGGTCCAGAACTCATGTCTCAGATCACCGACCAAATCGTCAATGATATCAGGTCACAATACGCGTTGGACATCTATAAGGAATATGTCGCACCCATCTACTCCAACTAGTTTTAAAACTTTTATTCGCACCCTCTGTTAGGTTTCTCTATGTATGTTTGTATCATGCCGTACTTTTAGCGACCTGTATCCTTGAACTTCTCTATCCGTATGCCTATCTACGTTAGGATATCGTTACCTACAATAACCCCTCACAGTTATCCCCGGTATCCAAATGGACATGTTACCTACAATAACCCCTCACAGTTATCCCTGGTATCCACCGATGTCTGACCACATGACAAGTACGATTGCTCAGCTCATGTACACTATCTATTTGCGGCTTAGTATTAATCCATAACATACACCCATAACCATATCATATAGCCACGTATATCCACGTGGTCAGACATCGGTGGATATCTCTCACTACTTAACTAGTTAGCAGTTTTCACTCAAACTTAATTTACACCGAAAAATACATGTTGTTGTGGTAAACCTGAAAATACATTTTTTACATAAACCACTACAATCAGCTCCCCCAGTTTGTTGATTCCAGAGTGTAGATTTAACAAAATGGAAGGAATCAGCCTAAACCCTAAACCCTAAACTCTATACCCTCAAACCAACACCCTAGACCCGACACCCTTTAAACCCTAAACCCTAAACCCTAAACCAACACCCTCTAAACCCTAAACCCTCAAACCAACACCCTTGACCCAACACCCTCTAAACCCTAAACCCTAAACCCTAAACACTAAACCCTAACCCCTAAACCTTAACCCTACCCCATGAACCCTTAACAGTAAACCCTAAAACATTGTGTGGAAATAACCCTAAAACCCTAAAAAACTCCCAACTCAATGAAATTTTGTGTCAGGAAGTTGAAGATTTGGTTGGAGAACTGCAGAGGCTTGAGGAGATGCGAGAATTGGTTCCTCCTCCAATTGATTGGTTGAAGATGAAAGTGAAATTCAACGATGAGTAGTGTTATGTCATGTCTTTATGTACTCGTTTTTTCTCACCACATCCAAACAATTTATAACATTGTTTTCCGTCCCTATTAAGCAAGCACCAAATGGATACACGTACATGTCAACCGTCCATGTGGACATATATATTTGGATGCAGTTACATACATATCTATGTGGACACGTACAATTAGCCCCCGTTACCCTATTCTACACTCATCAGATGGCCAACATTTTAGAAATAACTTGTCGAGAAGATCATAAAACAAATAAACACAGAATCCACTAAAAAAAATTAGAGAAAAAAATATGGGATTGATTACATTTCCAGACCACAATAACATCTCATAACAGTCCACAGCCACCAACCATATTACAACCTTAACGTAAAACATAAGAATCTGTTTCTGTCACCTAGAGGTGGAAATGATGAGAACATTCTGACAAATGATTCTTAGGAGTCTTCGCTCCTCCACAACGGGGACATCTAGGACGACCCACTTTACACTTTGTCTTCGGTGGTGATAATTTATGATCCACCATTACTGAAGGTACATCACTTGATCCGCCATCCACATATGAGAGAGAGCAGTTTTGAGCACTATAACAACCTCGGACGAAATGTCCGAAAGCAAGTCCCTTGTTATTATTCGCCCACATTGCATACGGATTACCGTTTTCAAGACATTTGGAAAAGAAGAAATAGTATTTCGAGTGTAAATTTGACCACAACACGAGATCTTCGGACTTGTCGAGTCGCACGGTTGCAAGACATTCCTTGGAGTATACAGCATTCAAACCTTGTTTACCAGTAATTAACAAGTTCTTCAACGCGTCCACACCATCTTCAGCCAAAAAAACAGCAACTTTGGCAAGCAGCTCGGGTGGCATGTGAAACTCGTTTTTGGAAGCAACCTGAACAGATTTAATGTGGCGTATATCAAAGTTAATTAGTAAGATGAATGTTATTCCCCAAGAAATAAAACGGAACTTACTATAACAGATTCCACATAACGCTGTGTATTTGCCATGACCAACAACAAATAATTTTGCTTCCACAAAGTTCGTGTCGCCTACGGAGGTTCATAAGCTTTAAACAAAGTCAGAACTTTAGGTAGGTCTGATTTTAAAGATGTGTACACCAGCTGAATTTAATTTGGGCACCACTTTAAACAATATTTTTTGGCACACACTATATCGTCCACATGGATATGAACTTTGTTCTTGTAACTTTTCAAACTCTGTGTGGTTAAAACCATGTGGATAGAGCGTTCCGAGTACTGGGGTTTTCTGCTGGATAAATCCTTTCCGTACACCATTTTTTAAAGATTTGTCAGAACTTTAAACGTGTAATCAGTATTCCCTCTCTCTCCTTACTGTTTGCTCTGTTACACATTAAATGCTCCTTCAAAAGCACTGTCGTGATGTAAAATTTTTGCGCCTACAACCTTAGGCTCACTGTTCTCTTCCGTAGACTACTCCGTCTGTTGGCTCAGCTTTTAAAGATGTCTACACCAACTGCAATAATTTCCCCACAACCATTACTCTTGTAACAAATAATCGATAAGAACTTTTATGACCACAATATACTGTCCACGTGGATTTCTTTACTTAGCCCATTGTTTGATATTAAGGTTGTTTCTTCCTAATCATGCAGAATTGAACATTATCTACTATCCACTAAGATGCTTAGAAATAAAGTTCCCCCTGGATACGTCCGCGTGGTTAGGTTTTTGCAGTTACTATTTAGGGCTACGTGTTAGTGTTTTCGTTTACTGATTCTATATAACCAGAGTATCTCTCTGTTATGAGATAGCTGAAAATGATTCCGACGTACAAAATCGTCTGTGAAAACTGCTCTCAGGGAAAATGCGGACATGGCCGAATTTTACCTAAAAGACATTTCCCTCGTCCGCACAGTGCATTGACACCGGTGACTGAACGCCAACCAGCGGAAGAACCAACCACCCAACCTCTTGTTCGCCTGAATCCTGAGGTTTGTTTCATTCTTTTTACAGTACGAATCCAGATAGATTTTTAAGCACTGGTAAATTTAATATTTATACTTGTCGCTATTACAGATTCCAACACGTAAAGATCTACACTTCCCAGCACCAATTCTGGCGAAAATTGTCAGCTGCGTAGCTCAGGATGGCATCAAACATTTCAGGAACTGGCTTGTCGCAGGGCGTGCAGGTAGAGTAGCAGTTCACTCGTTGGACACACTTTCATCGGTTAGGTTGGATCGCCATTCCAAATTCGTTAAGTGGTCAAGACCGGATTCTGTGTACTATGATTTTTTTGGGTGGTGTTTATACGCTAAAAATCCTTACGCTTTGTATGTGAAAAGTTTATTCTTAGCCTTCCAATGTTGTGATCTAAAAGAGGCTGTCTCTTTGGTGAGTACCATTAAACATGTGTACCCAGTTGCTGAGTTGTTGTGGATATGTTGAAGAGCTACGAAGGGACGTTGGATTCGGATTGTTACTGGAACTACAAAAAAAAGTATCGTTTTGGTGATGTTGATAGGATGGCTGACTCTCTAATGTACCACATCTTTAGCATGCGGAAGCGATGGGGGACTTATTCTAATACTTGGCGCTTTGAAGATGTGCCAAGTTGCGGTAATAAACACGCAGCGTTCGGGGAATTCAATGGGGAAAGGTGTATCGACGGTATCTTCTACTATCTATCGGGAGATATACTGCTTCTGTCTTAGATATAATGTTTGTATGTTGCTTTTAAATCCGCTCAAACTCCTGTCCTATAAGATCTGCTTAAGATTTGCTACTCTAATATGAATTCTACTTTTAGCATTTGAATTTTCTTAATTCAGCCGACAATCTAATGATGTCCACTTTAACTCGACTCAAACAAGAGTATCTACACACATATCCACAGCAAACCTATCCACAAGCTACTGCAGGTTATCTCTACCTCTACATACATTTCCTAAAAAGACAAAGGTTTCGATCCACGGGGTAATTGTAGGTGGCTATATTAACGGGTTAATTGCAGGCAAAGGTTGCTTTGTAGTTTTGTACATTATCCGTCGGCTAGATAAGAAATGGCTATCTGTCCACTTGGATACTAAATATGTGGATTACAATTACAAAGATCATACGTCGTTGAGTTTACTTCCTTGACACAATATTCCACAAACTGTTAAGATTAATAGTTCCAAACAACTTTCACCCAAAAAAAAAAAGGTTGGAAACAACAGCATAATAGGTTTAGCAATACTTAGTAAATGCAGACAACAAGTCTTACCCGTAGCAAAATATAAATTTCATAGCAAAATGTGGTACAAAACAACAAACCCTAATCTTAATCTTTTACCAAAAAAAAAAACAGCAAACCCTACTTAAGAAGCTTCTTAGACGTGAAATCCCTTCTATCAATCTGCGTTGAGACGAACAGCAATTTCTGACCAATCAATCGGAGTAGGAACACCACACTGCTTTGCGTCGTGGTCCGCAACAACTCTCATCACTTCTAACTTCTTGTGCTCTGCCTCCAAGTGCACAAGTTGTTGTGCCACTATTTCATTCAGTTGGGAGAGTTTGGCGTCAATTAAATCGACTTGATGCTTCAGGGCGGTACACTCTTCCTTCTTCTTCATATGATCTTTAATCATATGAAGAATATCTTTGAAGCGCTCAGCCGCCTCCGCCTCAGCCACGGCTCTTGTCTGACTGAAGGCTTCGCTAACGGCCAGAAGAGCTTCCTCCTCCCACTCGAAGTCAGCTTCCCGTACTGGGCGTTTGCTGGAACTCTCCCCGGCAACGGTCAACGGGCGTGTTGCTTCGTCTTCCCACTCTGACATTGGTTTTGAACGTTTCCTTGAACTCTCTCCCGCCATAGCTCGACTCTCTAATGGAAGAAATCGATGGATCTGAGAGTTTATTTATAGTTGAAATGATTGAAGAGAAGGGAACGTTTCACCGCTTTAAGAGGGAGAAGGGAACTTATTCAGAGAACCAAAAGACAAGAGGAGCCAACGTTTCAATGACACAAATAACCTCCAGATATCGGAAAGACACCTACGAATTCAAAACGGTATAAGGTGATATCGAAACGATGCACTGAATATCGATGTTCATGTACACAAAATAACAACCACGTGGATAGCAATATCTAGTTAGCCAACGTTTCAATGACACTAGTAACCTCCAGATATTGGAACGACACCTAGGAATTCGAAACGGTATAAGGAAATATCAAAACGATGCACTGAATATCGATGTTCATGTACAAAAAATAACTACCACGTGGATAGCAATAACCAAATAACAACAACGTGGATAGCAACAACGCGCAGACTTAATAAAATGATTAATGCTATTTGTATCCACAAAATAGTAATCCACGGACTATGTGTAAGTTATCTTCTTTATTTATGTTCAATTGTCCTTCCAATCACATTCAAATGTGTACACACCTGATAAACAAAACTTTAACACTTACTAATACATAGAAAAGTATGCATTTGATCACCTCTATTCGTAAATTTGCAACCAAAGTTCTAGATTTATCATCAATAAAATGAGTTTAGTTAAAGTAGCCACAGAAATTCACCCAGATTACAATAACTTAGGATAAATACACAATATCTTTAGCTAGGTAAAAGTAGATACACTCCATGCATCTCTCCCCGTTCGCTTCATTAAGAGCTTTGTGTTCCCACAAACACTATGGGAAATCTTCAAAACACTCTGGTATGTGCTTTTTCTTTGAGGTCCGATAAAGTAGATGTGGTACATCAAAGAGTC
Source organism: Camelina sativa (assembly GCF_030686135.1). NCBI lineage: Eukaryota > Viridiplantae > Streptophyta > Magnoliopsida > Brassicales > Brassicaceae > Camelina > Camelina sativa. The sequence continues at coordinate 13,135,110 of NC_141881.1, read as the reverse complement.
CGCGAGTTTGCCTGCTTCAGTAAATCCATACTTCTTCTTAAACTTCCATTACACATCCATATTTAGAATGCCAGCGAAGCTGCTCAACATTATCCACAATAGTTCTGCCACTGGGTACAGACTCTTCACCGTACCGACTAATTCAATTGCCTCATTCAATTGAAGACATTGAAACGCTAAGAACAAGCTTCTCACATACAAAGCATACGGATTATTCTGGTTTAGACACCTTACAAAGAAACCATAGAAGACATGCGAAGGCCTTGACCATGTCACAAACAATGGATCTCGGTTCAACTTTACCGATGAAAGCGTCTCTGGGGAAAAAACAGCTACTATTCCCTCGCGACCAGCAAGTATCCAGTTTTTCAGCGCCATCGGGCCATCTTCAGATACCAAACTCACGATTTTGGCAAGTATAGGGGCTGGGATGTGAAGATCTCTTCGCGGAGGTAACTACAAAAAAATCCAAAGAAAAGGGGCTCACATAACATATTGATTCAGAGCTCTGAAACAGTATATGTAAGAAAACGAACCTGTAACTTTAGTTGCTCAATAGCAGCGCTGATTGACTCCTCTTCATTTTTTCGGTCACATATCCTTGTCAAAGCACCGACAGGGCCAGGGTAATGTCTACGGCTAATCAAACGTTTAGCAGCCTCGTCGGCGGTGTAGTATGTTGGATCCATGTTCTCCTTTTCTTTGTGTTCTGTTTGCGAGACCTTACGTGCTCCTTATAAAGCTGATTCTCCTCATTCAAACGAATCCACATGGATAATGATTACTTAAACTACTTCCTACTAAAAAAACGTCGTCGATGTACATTAGGGCGACATTACATTTTACAATTTTTATGGTAGTACGTTTTTAGACAAAAAAAACTTAATTATCCACCTTATATTAACCACATGGATATATTTTCCATGGTTCCCTATATACTTGCCTAATCATCTAAATCCACATCAAACCATCCATGTGTTCGATACATTCATTATATTAGGTACCTGTAGCTAATAAATACGTGGATAGTAATTAACAAAGGAACTACACTATATTATCTAAATTGATTGAAGACCTACTAGTAAACTGCCTAAAAACATTAGCGTACTACGGTTCATGTATACAATCCATATCTCCAAAACGACAGACCACATGGGGTTGACAGGTGACCATGTGGTTATAGGCTATGTGGATACAATCAACAAGTCTTAAGTAACCCTAAAAATTACTCTACCTCTATATAAAGATTTTCAACCTGTTTACGCCCCCTACCACGACTAAAGAAGCAAAACATTTACTTCTGCTGATGGCCAATCTTGAGCGTCATGAGCTTTATCTTAACGTAAGTTTCGTTTCACTTCATTTCATCCTTATTTATCCACTAACAATGAGAAACACTTATTTAGCTAAACAAAACTCCCAGGTCGAATCCAATTCAGACTTTCACATGCCCACAGACTTACTAGCCAAAGTAGCTTCAATTCTGGGTGAAGATGGTGTGGAGGCCTTGAAGAACTTGCTACTCTCTGGAAAACAAGGTTTGGAAGCTGTTTATTCCCAGGAATGTCTCTCTACAGTCCGCCTAGACAAGTCGAAAGATCTTTTGTGGTGGTCAATGCGACACTCAAAATACTACTGCTTCTTTTCTAAATGTCTACAAACCGCCAATCCATACGCAATGTGGGCGACTAATAACAAGGGACTTGCTTATGGAGATCTGCAGAGGAAGTTCAGAGATAAACGTCGTAGATGCCCCCGTTGTGCACGACCAACCACTAGCACGCATCAATTCACAAATGAACCGGCATGTCCTCATCCTTTCCACCTCTAAGCGTCCAATTTTGCAACTTCCCTAATCTGACAACTGTAGTTACTTTCAAATAATTCTCTTCTATCATTATTGATGTTAAAATATCGAATTGTTGACCCGGTATCCAAATAGAAGGCACCTTCGCTTTTTCGATAACTAACAAATACATAAACGTTTCAATATCCACATGGATTATTCTTTATTGTTATCCACATTTTAATATCCACATGGATATCCACATTTTAATTACTTGTGTAAAGATATCCAAATAATTTGCATCTGTTGTGGATAGACCTAATTAACATATATACGTGTCCACATGGATACGTTTCTAAGAGTTTTCAATTAAACGTGTCCACATGTATACGTATCTTATAGTATCCAAACCGTAAACTTCACCATGACTTTAAGGATTGAGAATAAAATGGAATATAGATAAATTAAAAACGTAGAACAATGTTAGAAATAGTGCGGATGTTGTGAGAAAGAACGTAGTTTACAGAGTACGAAAATAAAAAAACAATTTAAAAACATAAAATAAATCTAATAAATCTTCAATTAAGGTTCAACTTTTGACCAATCGATTGGAGGAGGAACCCAACACCCTGCGTAATCGGCGTCCGCCACTTCTCGCAACTCCTCAAGACTCTGCAACTCTCCCACCAAATCTTCAATTTTCAGAGACATGATTTCATTAAGTTGATGGATTTTTGCATCGATGGTTTCCACTTGATGAAGGAGGGCTGCTTTCTCTTCCTTTTTCTTAAAATGATCCTCCATCATATGAATTATTGCCATGTAGTGATCCCTAGTCTCCGCCTCGGTCACCTTTCGTGTCTTAGTTAGCGCGGCTCGCATGGCCTCCAGAACCTCCCCTTCCCATTCGAAATCATCATTCCTTTTGGGGAATTTACTCGAACTGGCTCCTGCGGTTGGCTCCTCTGCAAAGCGTTTAGGACGTCCACTTGAACCCTCTCCGGCCATTGCTGCACTTTTGAAATGATATTGTTGATTGAAGGAAACACAATAGTTTCGGTCGACAATGAGAGGAATTTTATAGGGGTCATGATCGAACAGGCACATAAGGAGAATGAGACAATTGAATGCATATAGACAGATTCAATCGATACAATGAATTATCGGGGATCGAAACGATACAACGTTTCCGACTCATTTATAGTGTTTTAAACGACGACAACGTTTCTACTTCAATCCCACTTGCTATTGGTTGGGTTATGGATACAAATATTAAATAATCTAATTTTTTGGTTCGGATAACCCTTACAGTATGTATCTTAACATAAACCTGAATGACAGATTAAAGTAAATGACACCCAACTATCATGTACACCCAACTATCATGCAAATGACAGTATCCACATTAATAAAATCCATATGGATACATTAACATCACTATTTTGATCTATATAATATGCACCCGCGGCTATCTACGTGGATATAATATGTGACATGATAGACTAACATAAACATCCACGTTTAAATATCCACATGAATTATGTTCTGTTATTCTCCACATTTTTAATATCCACATGGATTATATCACGTCTGTGTTTCCGCATAATATAATCCATGTGGATACTACCACGTGATACTAAAATCCTAATCTCAGAATATTTTACTTTCAATTTCACATCAAACCATAACAAACTAACAATGTGGTTACTAACCTTTCTTCTCGATTACAATCCAATAGAGTACACCAAAAATATCCGTAGTATATCAAAGTTACCACAAACATCCGTGGTTAGTCTATCATGTCACATGACGTGGATATAATATGTGACATGATAGACTAACACAAACATCCACGTTTAATTATCCACATGAATTATGTTCTGTTATTCTCCACATTTTTAATATCCACATGGATTATATCATGTCTGTGTTTCCGCATAATGTAATCCATGTGGATACTAAAGCGTGGATACTAAAATCCTAACCTCAAAATATTTTACTTTCAATTTCACATCAAACCATAACAAACTAACAACGTGGTTACTAACCTTTCTTCTCGATTACAATCCAATAGAGTAAACCAAAAAAATCTGTAGTATATCAAAGTTAACACAAACATCCATGGTTAGTCTATCATGTCACATGACGTGGATATCATATGTGACATGATAGACTAACACAAACATCTACGTTTAAATATCCACATGAATTATGTTCTGTTATTTTTCACATTTTTAATATCCACATGGATTATATCATGTTTGTGTTTCCGCATAATATAATCCATGTCGATACTAAAGCGTGGAAACTAAAGCGAGGATACTAAAATCCTAACCTCAAAATAATTTACTTTCAATTTCACATCAAACCATAACAAACTAACAACGTGGTTACTAACTTTTCTTCTCGATTACAATCCAATAGAGTAAACCAAAAAAATCTGTAGTATATCAAAGTTAACACAAACATCCATGGTTAGTCTATCATGTCACATGACGTGGATATCATATGTGACATGATAGACTAACACAAACATCCACGTTTAAATATCCACATGAATTATGTTTTGTTATTTTCCACATTTTTAATATCCACATGGATTATATCATGTCTGTGTTTCCGCATAATATAATCCATGTGGATACTAAAGCGTGGAAACTAAAGCGAGGATACTAAAATCCTAACCTTAGAATATTTTACTTTCAATTTCACATCAAACCATAACAAACTAACAACGTGGTTACTAACCTTTCTTCTCGATTACAATCCAATAGAGTACACCAAAAAAATCCGTTACTGACTACCCAAAATAAAACCATATCCATTAAAACAAGATGGAATGGATACCTAATGTATTTTCTAAGATAGCAATGTAAGCAACAGTGTTCCCAAGTACATCCACAAAAAACATCAAATCTGGACACTTCCAATTGACTACTATCCGCTCCTAATCCGGTTAGCTTCACCCCAAGAATAACCCAAAAAAACAGTGCTCTCCCACACTACCGCCAAACTTTCTACCTTCATCCTCATGGCAACGGGTTCGAACAACTTGTTCGATTGTGTCCCGTCTCTTTGCACCTACCACAACGATTCACTTTTGTTTTCCCGAGTCCATTACTCGGCAAACAACATAACATATCCAAAAAACCTGGCACGTTACACAAATATTTATGTGGATACCAACACTACACATTTAAAAAAGGATTTCTCACATATTAAGCCCACTTACACGAAATTCACCAATAGAAGGAATCCTACTTTCTTTTGGACACCCAGCGGGACGTCGCGCCTTAGGAGGGTATAAAACACGGTTCTTTATTTCAACAGGAACTTCAGCATCACAAATTTCAGGATTAATTATCCCTTCGTAAGTCCTTCTCCATGTTTCTGTCTTGTAACAGTCACAAACCAAAGTCCCATAAGGGATCCCTTACGTATCAGCTGCTATCAATGAATGCCCGCATGGTATTTTCAGCCTATTGTACTGCTTACAAGAACACTGCTTCATATCAAGCAAAACATGATGCTGTCCATTCAATAAACCAACCACTTCATAACTCCAACTAGATAAACTGCCTACTTTGCTACCATAAACACCAACCACGTTCTTCTGCATCTGTTTATCTACCTCCGGCGTAGTCAACCCTCTATGCTTCTCAGCTTTCTTGCGCCTCGCACTAAACCACCTACTTAACATCGCACAAATGTACTTAAGTAGTTCAATAATATGACAGGATCTACCCTTTCCTAACACATTGTTTAAAGACTCTGCAATGTTGGATGTCATCAAATTGTAACGGTTCCCTTGGAAATAAGCCCTACTCCAATGAGCTGCTCCAATTTTATCCAGGAAAGCAGCACATTTGGCATTTTTAGATTTTATTTGTCTATAGATTTCGAGGTAACCAGTTACCTTATACGCAAACGCTGCATCCGTCACAAGTTTTGCAAGTCCTTTACTATGAAACTTCGCATTAACATTCCGGGCTAGATGTACTATGCAAGCTCCATGATGTGACAAAGGAAACACCCTCTTCTTCGCGGTGTATATTGACGGGCACCTATCTGAAATTATGGTCAGGCTCTTACTATCAGCAACGATTCGTTCTAATTTCTCAAAAAACCAAGTCCATGAGTCTTCGTTCTCACTGTCCACAACAGCAAAAGCAAGCGGAAACACCTGGAAATTAGCATCCTGTCCACTCGCGGTCAAAAGAACTCCATTATACTTCCCATTCAAATGAGTCCCATCCACAACAATAACACGCCTAAGCTTCTTAAAACCTTCTATGGAAGCCCCAAAAGCCAAAAACATATACAAAAACCTTTCTCTACCATCTTCAACCACTTCAGTTTTAATATCGGTTATAGTACCAGGATTCGCTTCTTTTAAAACATGGAGATAACAGGGAAGATTCTCGTAAGACTCATCATCAGGACCAAATATTCCTTCCAAAGCCTTCCCCTTTGCCCTATGACATTTGCGGTAGGACGCATCGACCCTCAATTCTTCTAATACCATCTGCTGGAGATCCAAAGGTGTCGGTCCTTTAGTAGGATCACTGAACTTCGATTTGTACACTGCTGCAATCACCTTCGAGGTCGCTTTCTTTAGGTAATTGGACCTAGTCTCTATTGGGCATGTGTGTTCTAGATTAGCTTTCCTGATCACATAGTACCCGGATTCTTTCATTTCACAAGCTAGTACCCTCCAGTCACACCTATCTCCAGAACAACTAACTACAAACGACTCTTTCTTGGTCGTCGTCTGCGTGAAGTGAAACCTGTTCTTGATGGCGTATATAGCTAAAGCTATCTGGCAATCCTCTTTATTTGCAAAAACCTTACCTTTATAGATACCTTTCCCATCATCCTCATAATCAAGATCCGGTATTTCAGAACTAACATAATCTGTGTCGTCAAACAGAGGAGGAATATCAAACTCCTCGTCATCTATATCTTCTAGCCTGCGACCATCCAGTGCAGTTGCAACTCCCTGACCACGACCACCTGACCACGTGGTTACATCAACATATTCGCCATCAACTACTCCGACCTGTTCCAAACCACCAGTTTTCCTCACTTTATTCTCCTCTTTTAAAGGAACAGCTCCGTTAACTAAGACAGTGTGATCAAAACAGGAGTTTTTGTTACACATAACCTCCACCACGTTCACCCGACCAAACTGATCGCCAATGAAATTCCCCCAAAACTCTTTATCATAGCTGCTTGGGCTCACAGCTACATCGGTTAAAACAGATTCTTCTTCTTCGTCTACATCTTCAAAACTATCTTCCAATCCGTCAATTTTTTCAACACAACCTAATTGTGTACTTGTCATCCCACGACCAACACCATCTTCTACACCCTTACTGCCCTTCATCTTTCCCTCTATTTCTGCCAACTCAGCCATATATTCTTCATCAACCTGGCTTGTTTCAAAAGCAAATGGCTTCGAACCGGCTGTTGAGGCTTCCCCTAAAAACCCTTCTTCACTACCGCTGTTACTAAGCCCAAACGAAGAACCCGAACTAAGTCTCTTCCGACTTTCCTCTCTGCAATCGGAATCCTCAGCGTCGTTACCCATTCCTCTCTTCTTAACCTCCTCAAATGTTACAAATAAATTCAACCCACAGTTCTGACTAAGCATCTGAATATAATACTGAAGTCCTAAATTCGTTGTCACAACCACCGGAGGCGTCCTCACCCCTGTCGCCAAATCCATAAACGTTGGTATGGAGTAACTCAGATTAGCCTTCTTCTCCACCAAACCGAATTCACCAACGATAGAAACTTCTAACTCTCCTAACGTTGTGGTCGAAGACAGTGGAACAACACGCGAGAGAAGTTTATTGTCAACTTTGAATCCCTAAACGCCGTCGTCAGAACAGCTCCAGCTACCGGATATTACCACACAAAAACTCGGATCTTCACCCTGCATTACAAATCAAAGGAAGATATCACACCCATCCACGAACATCAAACAGAGTTGCATTTATACGACCGTATCCACACAACATAAACCCTACCTGCGCAGCCATGTTTCGTTCACGGGGACACAAACCCTACATTCAACTTATGTCTCTTATCCACAAACAATCTTCAAATCTAACAAGGAGCATACATCCAACGGTGGAGAACAAAGAGAGGTAAGAAAGGTAACTTTTAAGAAGAGAAAGAGAGGTAAGTTGTTAGTAAGGGCAAAAATGTAAAAGGAAAGTGGACACATAAGCAAAAAACTTGGGAAAGTATACCATGAGTGGAAAGTGGATTTTTGTGACAGAACTCACACCCAAAGTGGGTAAATTTCATACTTTAGTCATAAGGTAAGCTTTTTAACCACTTTAGGTCAAAGTCAAAAATATCTTTCACATATTAGTCAGTTACCAAATTTTGTACAATTATACCCTTCAAATTAAAAAAAAAACTAAAACTGATCTAGTTACATCTCTTTCCTTTAAGTAACTGAGCTCAATGAAGTCTTATTGCTACAGTCCACTAAACAGAATAAACAAAACTAATTATATTATGTCACATAATATTTAATTCATACTTTAAGTTTCTAAGAGCATTATTACTGGTGAGTACTCACAGAGGTACTCACAAAATTGGGCCCCAAATTTGATTAAAAAACCCATTGAGTCTACAGTGTAGAGTATCGATTCTATGGGAAGCATTTTGAGTAACCCCTTAAGAACCATACGTGTCCTTCGCTGATAGGTTGACGCAGTGATCAGAAAATCGAATCGATTCACAACGATTCCAATAAAGTTTCTGGCTAAAATTGGAGGTTTGTTGATCACCCGGCTAAAATTGGCTTTACGATCGGCAACTTTTGGATTTGAAGCTTCGGTACTCACGAGAAACGACGGCGGAGGTATCTTTTGGTGGGACAACGACGGTGGAGCTTTCTTCTGAAGGCTTGAAGGGGAGGGTTCGGACCACCGGCTAACGAATCGGAGACGAGAAGGTTCGTCTTCGATTGATGTTAAATTGACTATGATAATAGTTTGATGTTCTTATTATGTTATGTTTGTCTTTGTGTTATTGATTGTATAGTGAACCCGTTTGATATTCTTAGGAGTAGAGTGTAAGAATAGTTTGATGTTTGGTATAAATAATTGTGTGATGTGTTGTATTTTTTGGTCAAGTTTGTTGTGTGCTTTGATGTGTTGTTGTGTGCTTTGATGTAAAATATTTATAGTGTATTGTAATTTTGATGTGAAATTTCAACTCTGCTCTGTTTTCATGTGTGAAATTTGGATGTTTTATTTGTACCCTGTTTTGTTGTTGTTCTTTGCATGTGATGCCGAGTTGAAGCTTGTTGGAGAATATGGTCTTTGTTGCAAGAGATAGCTTTGGAGGGTTCAGTTTGCACTTGGCCGTATCCGTAAAGCTGTTCGGATACCAAATATATAAGTTAATCAGGTTCATCGCCAAAGTCTCAAGTCATGTTTTTGTTGTTACCTGTTCTGCGAACAGGCTTGCTGCATCAAAGTCGTTAGTTGCTTCTTCCAATTCCTCCAAGGAGAAAACACGGTACGGCGGCAAACCAATCACTGCAGACTGAGACTTTATGAGAGGCATGTCTCTCGTTGTTGTTGTTGGTTACTTCAGAATGATTTTCTTCTGATCTTGATCTTCTTCTTTTCAGGGCAATCAAAATCAACAGAACCAAACTTAGAAATTGGAAGTGACCCGCTTAACATATTCTGATCCAAACTTAGAAATTGAAGAGAAGGAAGCGAAAACAGAAACTCTGGAATCGACCCGGTGAATTGGTTGGAAGAAAGGTCTAAACTTTGAATTATTCAACTTCTTGATCTGTTCCGGAATCTTGGATCTAAAGGAGTTGTTCTTCAATGAAACAGAGATGAGCTTACTTGGGAGTGAAGGAATGAACTCAATTGTGTTAAGCGTATAGGTAATGTCTTTTGAGTTAGTATGATCTTGGGAACAACAGTTAGTTAATTGCTCTGATCAAACTCAACTGTGTTGAGGCGTATAGGTCCTCTCGGTGGTGGTCGACCTGGACGAGTGAAGAGAAGGAATGAGAAAGCCGGGGCCAAGAAAACTTATCGTGGTCATGGAGATGAGGATGATGAAGAGTGAATGTACCAAACCCCTAATAACGATTTTGTCTACTTTGTCTTAGCTGGGGAAAATGGTGTTCTTCTTATCTGGAGAAAGTTGTATTCATTTATAGGTGTAGGACTTAGAATAAGTGGAGTTTGTAATATACTAATGACTGAAGTTGTCAAAGTAGTCTGTCTGCATTAAGAGATGTCTTGAAGTTTAGGTGATAGTATCCACTATCCATTGATGCTCGTACGATTCTTTCTATTAGCTTGTATGGTCTGATCTGTTTTCTATTAAAGGAGTATCCATCAAAATTTATTAATGTTTTTGCAGGCTGCTGAATTTATCTGAAATTTATTAATGTTCTGTTAATCCATCCATCATGCAATGCAATGTTTGTTTTAAATTTTTATCTAACCATTCATCAAGAAACTTTAAAACATAGAGAAATGAATCCAAACATAAAATTAATACATGTTATACAGTATTTCTAAACTTATATTATGAAAGTTAATCTGAATTTTGTAAAATATATTTAATATTCTGAATTTTGTAAAATATGTTTAATATTCCAAAATGTGTAAAATATGTTTAATATTTCAAAGTTTTATGTAATATAAAAATTTTAATAATTGTTTTATCATTTTACATAATTAAACTTTGATAATTAATAAACACAAATTAAAAAATTATTATTTAAATGCTTGAGTAACCTTCTTTGGGGTTCTCTAGTAATAGAGTGATTTTGCTTAAGTTCTTTTAGGGTTACTTTATTTAATTTACGATTATTTATATAATAAATTAATGTGAGAGTAACTATGGCGGGTTACTCCACTAATGATGGTCTAATGTACGTACATCGCATAAATCGAACAAAATCTAATATACGTACTCACCAACAATGAAATAAATAGATGTACATAGCATCAAATTTACTTAGAGTGTACGTAGTCAACAACAACGACAAAAATAAATCATTTTATCAAATTTCTCTTTTTCAATATACGTACACAACAACAGTGAAACAAATCAATGTACATTGCATCAAATATATTATAATCTATGTACACAATAATAATGAAACAAGTAGATTCTTGTACCAAATTTCTCAATTGCCATACATATAAAATTTCAATTTTACAGTTTGTAAATAAACCAACTTAGAGTACTTGTTATTGTTATTTACATAAAGAAGATATAACACATCATTAATATTGATCATTACGAGATATAAGTACAACTATATGTGTATATATTTTTTACAAAATTTTATGCGACAAAATTTGATTAAGTAATCATCTCACTATAATTTTATTCACATTTCTTTGATCAACAAAAAGTACTATAATTATTTCTTTATTTCTTTCCTAGGTATTTTTTTTATGGTAACATAAAATTAAACGAAATATAGATATATATATATATATATATATATATATATATATTACCTTATCTCTTTTTAACTTTTATGATTATAATTTTTTACTGTGCATTATAATTTTTTTTAATACTATATTTTCACTTTAATTTAATATTCTTTTTTATTTTGAATCATCCTCTTAAATATAGTTTCAAATTAATATAACCATGTATGTTCATGTACGTACACAGTAATAATTTATTAGTGTACTTATGTACTCAGTAATGTATGTAATGTTCTTTTATTTAATTTGTACGTCCATAAGTACTCAATAATGTACGTAATGTTCTGAATACATACGTACACCTAGGAAAAATAAGGCTTATGATTTGCTCTATGATATGGTGTACATACATAATGTTCTTTTATTCAATGTGTAAGTCCATAAGTTTGTTTTTAATAGAGGGTATAATTGTATTTTTGCAGTCATCTCAACATGTGTATCCTCTACAACCCTAATATTGCCGCCATTGTTCGCAATTTCTCATAAGTCTTATTTTCCTTTACATTTTAATGTTTTTTACACATAATTCTTGTAAATCTAGCTCATACACTACAAGAAAACAATCGATTTACGAGGACACATTGCGATGAAAAAAATCTCTCACAAATTTGCGATGCATCTACGAGGCAATTACGACGAATACTAAATCTTTAGCAAATCCCTCCCAAATTTGCCAGAGAAACGGTCCTCGCAAATCGATTACTATATGCGACGAATGCGCAGATATTTGTAAGGAGTTATATATCTCTCGCAAATCCATTGCAATTTTGCAACAGATTTGCAAGTATTTTCAAGAGTAATCGCAAGTCTACTGCAAAAGAAAAAAAATTAACAAAAGTACTTGTAAAATTTAATATAATTCATTTTTAAATATGCTAGAGTATTCGTACTCTGTCGTTGAACTCTTTTAAATTGCTAGAGTGTTTTGTTAATTAAATTTTTTTTTATCAATTTGCGATTACTTTTTTTTTACAACGTCTTATTCTCATACATTCATTTGTTAATTAATTTGTTCATAAATAGAATTTAGGCTACATAAATGCAAACAATTATATATATATATATATATGTATATATATATATTTAACGCATAGGGTGTAGATTTTGAGATTTAAGAGTTTAAACATAAAGTTTACAAAATAGAAAGAATGCACAACCAAGAATTAAGATTTAAATTTACCAAATAAAAATAATGATCTTTAATATAACATTTAGGGTATATAGTTTAAAGTATCTCTATATAATTAGAAGAGGAGTACGTTTGGGTAAATGTCCGAAATCCTCTTTCTATTTACTCAAATTGCCACTCAATTCGAGCAAATCTAAAATGATTCTGAAAATTCGCAAGGGCACAATCGTCTGCCCACACATAAAAAACATTATCCGACCCGCTTGAACGAGGATCCGCGTCCTTTTCTTTTAACCCGACTTTGTATTCATTTTCTTTGGGCCGCAATTAAAATCCCTCCAAAAAAGCCTGCAAACGAAAACAAAAAGAACCCATTACGAAAACATATTTTACAACATGTTTCTATATTTTACAAACTGAAGATCTTCATCAGTTTCAAACCACAACAATCACGGCTTTATCATCGCTAATATAAGATATTCGCTCAATCAATCATTCAAAAATTATAGCATCCTAATCTCGAAAAATCCCTAAATGTTAGTATTGCATAATCTAAACTTCCCTTATATCAAACCTAACAATCGAATAAACCTTGATCTTAAACGTATCTAAGATTTTGTGCTTTTTACATGCAATCTACCCATTCACCTATAAATATCCTCAACAAACGCATAAACTAAATTATCTCACACTAAGCATTTCTCGAAAACAAAGTTTCAAACACAAACCTCACAATGGCTGCTTCCTACGCTTACCTCCAAAACATCAAACCTTTCAAGACTTCGTGGAAGGTCCAGGTTAGGGTCCTGCATACATGGAAAACATACACCACACAATTTGGTGAAACCTTTGACATGGTACTCGCTGATGTCCAAGTAAGTATAAAGATCACATAATTTCCTAATATGTACACATATAATAACCATATACATATTCATAATTTATTTGCGGGTCATTTACAGGGAACAAAAATCCATGCTTCGTGCAAAAAAGACTTCATCAACCGGTTCGAGAACAGGTTGACTGCTGGACAATGGAGATCCATTGAAAATTTCGGTTTAAGCTTAGCCGGTGACCAATTCAAACCAACCAGTCATCGATACAAGATGACTTTCATGGCTCAAATTGTAGTGGATAGGATCGACTCTATATCTGATGACCTGTTCCTATCTCTCAGCCGATTTGACTCGGTCTTATCTGAAAACCTGAATCCAAACTTCCTAATAGGTAAAAATCAATATAGCTCCTAACTCTCTTCATTTATTCAATGGTAATTACTAAATTTTGATCCTCTTTAACCAGATATTGTTGGTCAAGTGGTTAATGTTGGTGAGATGCAAACAATAGATGTCAATAACAAGCCCACACACAAGATTGACTTTGAACTAAGGGATGAGAGGTACTTACCATGCTTATTCAGACTCTTAAACCTAAAAACTTATAGTTGATCGATTTTTACATTTAAACTAATAGTAGTTTGCTTCAAATTACAGTGATGTGAGGATAACATGTACTTTGTGGGCATCATTTGCTGATCAAATCTATGCTGCTTGCCAAGAAGTTGATGTGCATAGGGTGATTTGTCTTCTTAGATTTGTGAAGATCAGACTCTATAATGGTAAGTATTTGCTGGTTTATGAAATTGTCGGATATAATATATTCCAAGATTAAATTTTGCTTTTGTTAACCACGCCTTCATAGATGTGAGGACTATCTCAAATGCGTTCTATACGTCTCAACTTATTATTAATCCAGACTACGTTGAGGTTATAGAGTTCATGGGAAAGTAAGTATTTATGAAGCGTTTTATTTTTTAGGTTTGTCACGAAGGCATAGAATAGAATCCTATTTGATTATTGAAATTCTTAATGTAGGTTGCCAAATGATGGACTTGCTCTCACTATCCTTGAGGGCAATCCAAATCGTGAACTACAGTTCATAAAATTCGGCAGATGGTCCAGAAAATATGTGGTTCATATAAGAGACGACGTAAAGGTTTCAATGTTAAATCATTATCTTTTGGCGGATCCACAAAAATGAATTCAAAGGGTGACAAACCAAGACCAGAAGGTGATATTATGTTATAAGCTAATCGATATATGTTCAGACTAAAAAAACAGTAATATATGTTTTTTAAAAATGATGTTATAAGCTAATCAATAATTTCAAATGCTTGCTGTAGGTAGTGAATATTTAGATCATGGAGATCCAACATACAAGTGTTGTTACTGTGGTGCTATGATGTGGTATGATGAGAGAGTAAACAAACGAAGAAGATCAAGAAAACCTAAATTCTCTCTTTGTTGTTTACAAGGAACAGTCAAATTACCGTTTCTAAGAGAGGCACCAGAGCTCATTAGAGAATTGCTTAGTAAGGATGATGCTCTAAGTAGGCATTTTAGAGAAAATATAAGAGCATATAATATGCTCTTTGCATTTACTTCTCTCGGTGGTCAAGTTAATCGGACAGCTGAGAAAGGTCAAGGTCCTAAGCAATTCCAACTACATGGCCAGAATTTACACAAGATTGGAAGTATGAAACCAGAAGATGGAGATTATGCAAAGTTTTCACAGCTGTATATAGTAGATACAGAGAATGAGGTTGAAAACAGATCATCTGTTATGAGGTACACCAATTCCTCACTCCATTTAGCCATTAATCCATTTACTTTCAGTATTATTGTACTATCAAATTAAAAACTATCATATCATAATCTAATTTATTTTTCATAATAAAATGTATAGCAAAGGAAAACAAAGAGGAAGATTCACAGGGAAAAAAAGGTATAAGAAAGGAACTCATTGCCAGACTAATTAAAATGTTGGATGATGTAAACCCTTATATCCATGCATTTAGACAAGCGAAAGATAAGCTTGATGCTAATGAAGAAGAGAAATTCCATATGCGCATACTTAGTGATCGTGTGGGGAAGGATGGTAGAACATATTCTATGCCAACCGCATCTGAAGTTGCTGCATTGATTCCAGGGGATTTTCGTCCAGAAATGCTTGGACGTGATATTGTAGTGCAAGAGAAAAGTAGTGGAAGGCTACAAAGAATAAGTGAAGTACATGTTTCTTACTTGGCACCACAATATCCTCTAATTTTTCCCTATGGTGAAGATGGTTTCAGAATTGGAATAGAGAAGGGCTTTGGAGGTAACAATACAAATACAGAAAATAAGTCTATTAGTCTTAGATAGTGGTTTGCTTACAGGATCCAAGAAAGAGAGAATGAATCCCAAACACTATTAAGGTCTAAGCGTCTATTCCAACAGTTTTTGGTAGATGCATACACCAGTCTGGAATCAAACAGGTTGAAGTATATTAAATTTAACCAGTCTAATCTAAGATGTGATAATTACTCATCTCTTGAAGCAGCGGCCGAAGGTGGAAACAATAACATGGAAGAGCAGGGGAAGCAAGTTCGAATCCCCGCATCTTTTACTGGTGGACCTCGCTATATGTTGCAGAGTTATTATGATGCCATGACTACATGTAAACAGTATGGGTTTCCTGACTTATTCATTACTTTTACATGTAATCCCAAGTGGCCAGAAATAACAAGACCCTTGAAGAAGAGAAAATTGAATTCAGATGATAGACCAGACATTATGTGCCGGATGTTCAAGATAAAACTTGAGTCTCTTATTAGAGATTTAACAGAAAAAACATATTCTAGGCAAGACTACAGCGGGTAAGTATTTTGTTGAGCTTCCTAAATTAAATTCTTATGATCTATTTTACTAACAATCAGTTTGCTACTAATGCAGCAATGTACACCATTGAATTTCAGAAACGAGGACTACCCCATGCTCATATCCTTCTATTCATGGATCAAAGTTGTAAATTACCAACAGGCAATGATATTAACAAGTTCATATCTGCTGAGATCCCAGATAAGCTTCAAGATCCTGAACTATACGATGTTGTAAAGGATTGCATGATCCACGGACCGTGTGGTGCGGCTAAACCAAATTCACCATGTATGGTTGATGGAAAGTGTTCTAAATTTTACCCTAAGGTCCATGTTGAAGATACAAGTGTTGGCAAAGATGGATATCCAGTTTATAGGAGAAGAGTATCTACGGCTTATGTAGAGAAGAATTATATAAAGTGCGATAACAGATATGTTGTTCCTTATAATCGCCTCCTATCATTGCGCTATCGGGCTCACATCAATGTGGAGTGGTGCAACCAATCTGGTTCCATCAAGTACTTATTTAAGTACATTAACAAGGGACAAGATCGTGTAGCATTTGTGATAGAACCTAAAAAAAAAAACTACTTCAGATGCTAATGGTCTCGGTAATGGTTCTAACATCACAAAGGAAGCAGGGACGGGTGATACTTCATCTTCTATAAATCTCGAAGAAAATAAGAAAGATGAAGTAAAAACCTGGTTTGATTGCAGGTATTTGTTTTACCAGTTATTTTTAAAATGATAAAATCTACATTGATATTGAGCGTTTGTGTAGAAAAATTGATAATCGCCTTTTCTTATTTTTTGAAGATATGTTTCAGCTTCAGAAGCAGATTGGAGGCTTTTCAAATTTCCAATACAGTATAGAAGCATACCAGTGATGAAACTTCCATTCCATCCTCCAGGAAAGCAACCAGTATATTACAAAAGAAAAGAGAACATTGAAGATGTTTTGGAAAGAAGAGCTAATGTAGATTCTATGTTCATGGCCTACCTCAAACTGAATCAGGTTAACGAGTTTGCTAGACAGTTCACTTATGCTGAAATACCAAAATATTTTACTTGGGATGGAAAATTAAAGCAATGGAAGCTTAGGGAGAGAGGTTTCTCTATAGGAAGAATCAATTATGTACCACAGAAGATGGAAGCTGAATATTACATGAGAATACTCCTTGGTATAGTGACTGGTCCTAAAAGTGATGAAGATATTAGAACATACAGAGGTGTTGTCTATGATACATACAAAAAAGCATGTTGGGCACGTGGTATTTTGGAAGACGACCAGGCTTATATAGACAGTATTCTAGAAGCAAGTGCATGGTTTTTTGGACCGCAGCTGCGTAATTTATTCACAATGATGCTTTTAGATGGTTGTTTATCAAGACCTGAGCATGTGTGGGAAACAACTTGGCAAGTATTATCAGAAGACATCGAGAACAAGAAAAGAGAACAATACAATAATCCAGGTTTGTGAATCTGTTTTTTTTTTTTTTAATAAGAGTTTTCAAGTTATTATAGGTCTGTCTAGGAAGTTTCTGATTGTGCCAACTATTATTTACCTGACATGTAATATCATCTGCAGCATTGAATTTAACAGAGGATGAGAAGAAGAATTATACTCTCCATGAGATAGAAGAGTTGATGTTAAGCAGTGGTGGAACTCTACAAGCATTCGATGATATGCCTAAGCCAACTGATATGGGTGTTGATCATTCCAATCGTCTCATTACAGAAGAAAAGAACTACAATCGTGATTATTTGAAAGAGAAACATGATGAATGGATAAGTAAGATGACATCAGAACAACGAGCAATATATGAAGAGATTATGTGTGCTGTTTTGAAAGACAATGGTGGAGTGTTTTTTGTATACGGCTTTGGAGGGACTGGAAAGACTTTTATGTGGAAAACTTTGTCTGCTGCTGTTAGATATAGGGGATTGATAGCAATAAATGTCGCATCAAGCGGTATTGCGTCTTTGTTGTTGGAGGGTGGAAGGACTGCACATTCAAGGTTTTGTATCCCAATAAACCCTGATGATTTTTCAATGTGTAATATCAATCCTACTTCAGATCTTGCTAACATGTTGAAAGAAACATCTTTGATCATATGGGATGAAGCACCAATAATGAGCAGATATTGTTTTGAGAATTTGGATAGAAGCTTGTCAGATATTATGAGAAATGGTGATAATAAGCCCTTTGGTGGAAAGGTTGTTGTGTTTGGAGGTGATTTCAGACAAGTTCTCCCAGTTATCAACGGTGCTGGTAGGGCTCAAATTGTTCTAGCGTCTTTAAATTCATCATATCTGTGGGAACATTGTAAGGTTCTAACTTTGACAAAGAACATGCGGCTTATGTCAAATGGGGTGTCTAAGAGTGAAGCAGAAAGTATCAAGGAGTTTTCTGATTGGATATTAGCTGTTGGGTATGGGAAAATTGCTGAGCCTAACGATGGGGAAGCCCTAATTGATATTCCAGAT
Source organism: Camelina sativa (assembly GCF_030686135.1). Classification (NCBI taxonomy): domain Eukaryota; kingdom Viridiplantae; phylum Streptophyta; class Magnoliopsida; order Brassicales; family Brassicaceae; genus Camelina; species Camelina sativa. Next base: position 13,116,505 of record NC_141881.1, on the reverse strand, counting down.
GAATTCCTAATCACGAATGTTGGTGATCCGATTGACGAATTCCTAATCACGAATTCCTAATCCATCCTTTGTTAAGATTTATAACCGTTTTCAAATTATATTCTTCAATACTGAGATTTAGCAAATCGATTGCTAATATGTTAAGATTTATAATGAAAAGGGGAACTTTTTTTAAACAAAATCAATCTGATAAGAGGAACGAAGAAGAGGCTGAGAAATGAATTACAGTGCGTTGAACAGGTGGCGTCGTTCCCAATTCTCAGAGTTTCAATTGTAATAATCATATATTTTTCTTACAAATATTTTCCAATACCGCAATATGGTAATAATCAAAAGGCCTGGCCCATTACAAATATACTTATGCAATTCAAAGGAAATCCATTACATAAATGGGTCGTTTGAAATATATATATAGATAGGAACTATACATTTCAAATTAAATATTACACTTATAGAGATATGTCAAGTAATGAAATTGTGAAGAAACTATTATTTCTAATTATTAGTATAAAACTAAGATAAACAACCAACTTTTTAATATAGTGAGGTTGAACCAAACTATTACACTAAAAGATTAAAAAATTACACACAAACTGTTTTAAAAATAAATCAAACCTGTAAAAAAACTATACTCTTAAAACAATCAAACTACTACACCTACAAATTAGTCTAATATATTAATAAAAAATAACACATTTAGTTGGCTACAAACAAAAAATTGTTTCCAATGTACCACGGATTAAAACATATATTACATTAATCCGCTAATATATTATACTCGACATTCACAAACAATACATATATAATAGTTTTTATACATATAAGTTTAACCGTTAGTTGTCTAATTTTTTAAATATAATTAAACTTTGTCCCGTGGTGTACCGCGGGTTCAAACCTAGTTGAGTTAAAAAATTTAAACTCAAAACTCTAAATATTACTTACTATAATAAAAAGGAGACTATCCACATCAACCAATTCTAAAACACCTTAGGAGATGCCACGTCAGCTTCTTTCTTTCCCTCTTAGTCGAGTTGATACCAAATAAATAGCCCATTTATAAAATTAAAATCCATGGAGCCCATAAACCAAAAACATTCCAAAAAGAAAATCTATCGCCATCTCTTCACTTCTCATCCACCCACCTTCATCGACTCTTCCACAAATTTAAAAAAAAAAACCTCCAACAAAAGAAAAAGAGATTCCCAGGAAGTCTAACCGTTTCAATTTCCTACTTATCACTTTTATAAGTTCTTAACTAATCGTAGGATCTCATAAGTCCTAAGCAAAACTCTTTAAATTTCCTAAACATAATCAGTTCTAACTTTCAATATAAATCGAATCCCGCAGAAAGAAAACACTGTTAAATTTGGGCTTATCATGGGCTTCTAACTAAAAACCAATTGGCAATTAGTAGATTGACCCTAACCCTTTATATATTAATGATAGTTTTTTCAAACTTCAGATGTGGGACTTGGATTGTATCCAACAATCTCCCCTTCAATCCAAGGACCACGCCTCCTCGAGATGACAACTCCATCTCGAACCGATCCCACTTGGACCGATAATAAACCCCTTCTTGGGCCCCCATTACTCGGGTTGACAAGAGGCATGTCCTTATCCACTTTTCTAAATCCACCAGGATTTTTAACCTTTGGGCTCTGATACCATGTTAAATTTGGGCTTATCATGGGCTTCTAACTAAAAACCAATTGGCAATTAGTAGATTGACCCTAACCCTTTATATATTAATGATAGTTCTTTCAAACTTCAGATGTGGGACTTGGATTGTATCCAACAATCTCCCCTTCAATCCAAGGACCACGCCTCCTCGAGATGACAACTCCATCTCGAACCGATCCCACTTGGACCGATAATAAACCCCTTCTTGGGCCCCCATTACTCGGGTTAACAAGAGGCATGTCCTTATCCACTTTTCTAAATCCACCAGGATTTTTTAACCTTGGGCTCTGATACCATGTTAAATTTGGGCTTATCATGGGCTTCTAACTAAAAACCAATTGGCAATTAGTAGATTGACCCTAACCCTTTATATATTAATGATAGTTCTTTCAAACTTCAGATGTGGGACTTGGATTGTATCCAACAAACACCATCGAGACACAAAATCAGGCTTTGCTTTTCTCAGATAAAGTGTGATGATCTTAGGAAGATGATTAATAATAGGAACCGAACAAATTCGTTTCAGACCCGATTCTCAGTGTAAGTAAAGATAAGCGTGTTTATGTGCTTAACGAACATCGAAGTGGTATTACTACTATGCCTAGAATTATTTAGAATTATAATCTTACACTATATTATATTTATCTTTTTCAAACTTCTTGATTGTTATATTTATGATTTATGTTTTATCTTTTTCAGGGAGCTCTTCCAACATAGTTTTCCAATTAATTGAAGAGAGAATGAATCCAATGGCTTCACTCCCAATGTCAACAAAATTCAGAATACAAGGATGAATATGTGGTTGAGTTATATGTACAGTTGACCCAAATATTTAAATTGTGTTTCATATAACTTGCGAATTGGTGTTTTCATTGCTTTCTAAATCTGTCAAAGAGGAAGATGAACATGTTCATGTTGAAGATTGAGTATTCGATTAAACCTGCAAAGAATAAGAAAAATCACTGTGAGGCAAAGAATGAGAGGAAGAACAATCACATAAGATTGGAAGTAAAGCGACCATAGAAGAACAAGATGTAGAGAAGAGTCAACTACAAGAAAAAAGGAGGTCAACCAAGAAGACAAGTGAAACTGTCGTGACTTTAGTTAAGAAGTAACTGGGTTCATTGTTTAGTTAGGCTCAAATGAGTAAATGTGTTGTGTTAGTTAATGTCTAAAGTCTAAGCAAAGTTTTCATGATGTGGTGTAGTCTAAGCATGAGTAGTGTGGCTTGTGTAAGAGCATAGGATCTAGAAGTAAGTACTAGAGTATGGCTGCAAGTAGAAGATGTATGTGTATGGGTTGTAAGAGACATTCAAGTTAATACAGTGTAGTCTTAATGAGTAAAACGTTTTCTTCCTCTCTAACATAAAAAAACCTCTAAAAGAAAAAAGCTAAAAGTGGGAATGTCAACAGTTCAACAAACCTAGAAGATTAACAGTTTAACACTACTCTAAATAATTCTTATATCCCCTATATATTAATAGAAAAACACATTCTTGAAAAAAACTGATGTGTCGCCGCCAGAGAGTTCAAGACACATTTAGCTATTTAGCCTTAATTATTTAGATTTATTATTTACAACTATATACCATTGTGTTTTTGAAAAAAAAAACAAATATGTTATTTTAAAAAACTTTATCACATAACTTTATTAATTTTAATTAATTTTAAGCTTTAAATATCTCATATATATTAATAGAGAAACACATTCTTGAAAAAAGCTGATGTGTCGCCGCCAGAGAGCTCAAGACACATTTAGCTATTTAGCCTTATTTAGATTTATTATTTACAACTATATACCATTGTGTTTACAACTATAAACCGTTGCAGGATGGCTTAGCGGACGGGTTTGACCGGGATAACAATTTTATTTAAATATTTGGTTCATGTAATTTTAATTTTTTTGCGATTTTTATCTGATTTGATAATTCAAGATTTTGATAAAAATCTAACGATCACTAATTCGGTTCACATTCTATCCGATCCGCCATCATGTTAATTTAAAATTTATAGCGAAACGATTACTATTTTAAACTTTCATAAATTTGATGAATTCAAACCAATATAAATTTAAATGTTATGCTAATAAATATATTTACAAATATAATAACTCAAACAAATATTTCACTACGTGCAACAGCACGGATTATTACCTAGTTTGGATATAATCACACATGCCAATACTTAAAAAAAAAAAAGTTCAAATTGTTTACCAGATTGTGATGTAGCCTTTGGCGGACCCAGAAGATTATTTTACCGGGGTCATATCATAAATTATGCATAGACATATTAGACATATACAAGTGAATTTTAATAGAAATAAAAAAATTAATCAATATAATATAAAAAAAAAATTTTGAAAACAATAAACGGTGAAGCGTTCAAAAAAAATAATATAATCATCTAACTAAAACATAGCAACATTAGAATCTTTTTTTATTGGTGTCCTCTGGCCCCGTGGCTCAACGTACATCGACACATTAGATAATAGTCAATTGACCATCAACAATAACTCAATTCCGATATACCAAATTCAAATATCATATATTATTTCATATTAAATTCATGATCTTTTACCCGACTCGGATAGAGTACGCGAGTCTTGATGCGGACCAAAGATCAAACCTCGCGAAGGTTTAGGAGGCTTAAACCGGGGCTTAGGCCCATTAGGTTTAGAACCATTATTCTCACGGAACGAACGACAGGGTTGGTATCAGAGACGGTTGGCACATCTCGTGAGGATGAAGTGGCGATTTCCATTCCGGATACGGCAGTGGCTTCCGGGGATCGGGAAGATAGTATGCAGATTGTGCTGCCAGCGGAGAAGGCGGTGGTTAGGGCTGCTTAACAAGTTGCCCCGGCGATTCAATTGTGGAAACTTTGGAAAAGAAGAATGATGAATTGTTTAATGTGGAATTACCGGGGGGCTAATAAACCCAATTTTCAGAGATCCCTGCGTTATCTGTTGAAGAGATGGAAGTCGGATATGGTTGCGGTGTTTGAAACTCACGCGGGGGGAGATAGAACACAGAGGATATGTCAGAACTTGGGTTTTGAGAATGTGTTGACCAGGCCAATTTGAGCACCATGTTAACTCACTAAACGGACAGATCAAATGTGGTTAAGTCTCTGTTAGTTTTACCCGTTAGCAATTAAACACAGTCGTTTTTAACAAGACGAAAACCCCCAAAGCGTAACTCAAATATTTCTTTCTCAGAACCCTAAAAATTGAAAACCCCCAAATTCGATTCCTCTCTTCTTATTCTTCGATTCCTCTCTATTTCTTCTTAGTTCCTCTTCCATTCTACAATTCTTCTTCTAAATCATTAAGTGATGGTGAATAAAAAGAAGCCTTCTCAACGTCGTTCTAAACGAAAGAGGGTTGATCCCGAATTGGCTGCTCCTGAATTGGCTGCTCCTGAAGCGACTAATGGTGAAGGTAATGCTCTTGTAGCGTTCGGTGGTGATGCTGCTGGTGATAAAAACCGTGAGGACGTTAGTGAGGATGATTGTGAGGTTGTAGGCGACGATTATTGCGATGGTATTGCGTATGAAGATACTGGCGAAGCAGATAGAAATTGTGTTGGTTTAGAAGAAATTATTTGTGAAGACATGGCAAATCAGTTTGGAGAGGATGCGAGAGACGAGGAAGACTTGACTGATGCGGATAGTGGAGATGATATTTGGGATGAGGAGAAGATTCCAGATCGTCTATCAGATAGTGAAGACGAAGACAATGTTGATGGCGATAATCATGTCGAACCTGAAGATGCTGAAGAGATGCTGCATTTGGGGAAAACGTTTAGTTCTCCAAATATTTCAAGCTTGCTGTTTTGAGGTACTCTCTTAAAACTAGATACGACATTAAGCTATATAGATTGCAATCTTTGAAGCTTGGAGCAAAATGTACTTATGTTGACGAGAGTGGTAAGTGTCTATGGAGATGCTACTGTGCTTATGATAAGAAGAAACACAAGATGCAAATCAATCGATATGAGGGTAAGCATAGATGTGTGAGGTCTGGTTACAGTCATATGTTAAAGAGAGGAACAATAGCTTGGTTATTTTCAGAGAGGTTAAGAAAGAACCCAAAGATTACCGCACATGAGATGAAGGCAGAGATTAAGAGAGAGTACAACCTGGAAGTTAGTGAAGAACAATGCTCAAAGGCAAAATCAAAACTTAGGCGTGAAGCGAGTGCTAGTCATCAAGAACACTTTTCACAGATTTGGGATTATCAAGCTGAAATTCTCCGATCAAATGAAGGGTCAATCTTTGAGATTGAGACAATTCCAGGGCCAACAATAGGAAGCTTGCAACGGTTTTATCGTTTATTTTTGTGTTTTAAATCACAAAAAGATGCATGGAAGCAAACATGTAGACCAATATTAGGAATAGATGGTGCTTTCTTGAAATGGGATATAAAGGGACATCTATTAGCTGCAGTTGGAAGAGATGGAGACAATAGGATAGTACCAGTTGCTTGGGCAGTGGTTGAGATTGAGAATGATGACAATTGGGACTGGTTTATGAGGTTGCTCTCTAGGAGTTTGGGTCTTGAGGATGGAAGCAAAATTGCTATAATATCTGACAAGCAATCGGTAAGTATATTTCAGCTTGATGTGTTTTTTGTGTTCATATATTATGGAGAATTTTATCTAAGCTTATTTATTTTGCAGGGTCTTGTGAAAGCTATCCATAACATTCTCCCCCAAGCAGAACATCGTCAGTGTGCTAAGCATATTATGGAGAATTGGAAGAGGGATAGTCATGATATGGAACTACAACGCCTGTTTTGGAAGATTGCTCGCAGCTACACCATTGGAAAATTTAATGCGAATATGGCAGCATTGCAGAGCTATAATCCATGTGCTTTTGCTTCCCTATTAAAGACTAAGCCAGAGACATGGTCTAGAGCTCTTTTTAGAGTAGGTACATGTTGCAATGATAACTTGAACAACCTGAGTGAATCATTTAATAGAACCATACGCCAAGCTAGGAGGACGCTTTTACTAGAAATGCTTGAGGATATTAGGAGACAGTGTATGGTGAGAAATCAGAAGAGGCATATTATAGCTGGCAGATTAAAGACAAGATTCACGAAGAGGGCACATTCGGAGATAGAAAAAATGATAGAAGGGTCACATTTTTTCATAAGAAGCATGGCTAGGAACGATAGACACGAGGTAGAGTTACATGATGATACTTATAGTGTAAATATGAATGATCGAACATGTGGATGCATTAAGTGGCAGATGACTGCAATCCCATGCGTCCATGCTGCTTTTGTTATCATAGCAAAAAAATAGAAGGTTGAAGATTATGTTGTCGACTGGTACACTACAAAAATGTGGCAAAAAACTTATGAAGATGGTATTGCGCCTGTTCAAGGTCAGTCGGAGTGGCCTAGGATGAATAGATTAGGAGTTTTGCCACCACCATGGAGAAAAGGCCATCGTGGTAGACCTCCTAACCATGCTAGGAGGAAGGGAAGATTTGTAACTGCCTCTTCAAGCACCACCAGATTATCACGACAAGGTAGAGTCATGACATGTTCAAACTGCAAACAAGAAGGTCACAATAGGATATCTTGTACAAACCCGAGTGTTGCAGATCAACCTAAAAGGCCAAGAGTTCGACCAAGGAAGAACCAGGTTTGTTATATTTACAAAATTCTCGTTTTATTATTGTTAACACAACAAGTGGTCATAATCAGTAACATCTCTTATCTCTTATCGCTTGATCTAGGAACCAAGGAATGCCTTGTTTGGACAAGGACAAGCACAATCAGAAGGAGAATCACAACCACAAGCAACACAATGGGAACCTCAACAAGGATCACAACCCTCTCAAGGATCACATATGCCAGCACCACAACCGCAAACAACACAGTGGGAACCTCAACAAGGATCACAACCCTCTCAAGGACGACAAAGGAAAGCACGTAGGACGCCAACACCAATGCCGCCAACAACACAATGGGAACAACAAGCACCACAGAGGCAACAAGTATCAGGAGGATGGACATCATCGTTTCAATGCTCAAGTTAGGATGGAATGTTTTGGTGTTTTAGGACCAGCAACTTACTTATTTTGCGGTTTTTAGACAATGAGTTATGTCTCTTTTGTTATCAAACAATGAATGATGTCTCTTTTGTTGTTTACTAACTCTTTATTATGAATGAACCATAACTATGTCTTTTATTATGAATGAACCATCTCTAACTCTTTCAAAGGAAACAAACTGATTTCATTACCAAACATACAATTAAACAACACTAATAACCGAGAACAAACTTGGGTTGTTTTACATTACCAACCATAAGGTAAACAATGAAAATTGTTATTACACAAAGCCACAACAAACACATTTTCCACAACAGTTTAAGCTTGCATATGTCTCTTTTCCTTTGCATTGCATCTTCCTTCAACTCTTGCATAGCAATATTGAGCTCATTTATCTCAGCTTTGGCTTTAACAATCTTGTTACATTTTTAGAGACGAATCGAGAAGAAATAGAGAGAAATTTGGGGGTTTTCGTTTTGATTAAAACGACTCGTTTAACAGCTAACGGTGGTATTGACAGAAACTTAACCGCGTTTGATATGTCCGTTTAGTGACTTAACGTTGTGCCCAAATTGGCCGAGTCAACAAAAGTTTGAGATTTAAAAGGTAAGTCAACAAAAAGTTCGACATATATTTCACCATATACAAAGTTCGAGCTTTAATTCAACAAAAATGATAAGTTGAGGATTTTTATGGTTTTTCCCGTAATTAATTTGTGTATCTTTTATTTTTTAATGTTGATATTTTGTATCAAGTTTTTATTTTATATATATATATATATAGAAATATTCAATTAAGTTTTTTGTAAACTACTATTTATTTTAAGTTCGGTTTTGATTACTTTTAATCAAAATAAAATTTTCTAATCACAAAATGCAAAATGCTAATTATGGTTCAATTTCATGTTAATAATTTTTTTCTTGCGATGGAAAATAAAGTTGCAATTTCATAGCAAAATTTACGAAAAATTAACTAGGAACTAAATTTTGCAAAGAATTTGCTATCGTTTTTGTTTTTTGCAATTTACGCTTATTTTGCGAGGGATTTAGTTCCTAGCAAATATTGCGAGGGATTTGCAACGTAGAGCAAAAAGTGATTTGCGAAGAATTGACTTTTTTCGCAAATCCTTTGCTTTAGTCGATTTGCGAGGGATTTGCTAGATTTAGTTCCTAGCAAATATTTTTTTTAGTAATATTAGCATTTTTAAATTCAAAAACTAAAATTTTTGAGTTTTTAAAGTGTTTGGAAAAATCAATGAAGTAAATCTGAATATTTTTCTTCTTCTTCTCCTCGCCGGAGTTTTGCACAGCAAATCAAAATATTCAGCACTTTCTTCTTCTTCACGGAGTTTTACTCACTCAATCTGAAAATTTTTCTCTTCTTCTTCTCGCCGGAGTTCTAATCGAAAACATAATTGAAAATAATTTTACGTATTTAATTCAGAGTTCTAAACACAATTTCATTTCACCGGAATTTTGTTAATTTGTTCTCTCAGTTTCCAGATTTTTCGGTGAAGGAAGACGATGAGCTTCACGCTTTGACTTCTTCTCTTTTTTGTTTCTTCGTTTCGTACACTGAATTAAATACTTAAAATTATTTTCAATTATGTTTTTCATTTTTAATTAACCAAACACTGCATCGTTTGGGTAATAACATCAAACTATAATTGTCTAGTTAGAGGGTATTTTTGTTATTTTTTTGGGGGGTGGCTATTCCGTGATTCAGATTTACTTCACTGATTTTTCCAAACACTTTAAAAACTCAAATATTTTTCTAATTAATTCATGAAAGAAAAATATTTTTTTGGTGTGATTCGTGAAAATTTCTTTTGAATAAATTGTGGGAGACTTTTGTCTCCTGGCCCCACTCTTACTAAAAAATAATAATAATAATTGAGTTACATACACTACAAGAAAACATATTTTTAGTGACGGCGAGATGCGTCACCAAATCGTCGCAATCAAGACATAACAACGTATTTGTGATGACTTTCGAATCGTTGCTACTAGCTCGTCACAAATTTTGATTCGTCACAAAGTCGATGCCACTTTTGTGACGTTAACAAAATGTTGCTACATCGACGCGAATATGGCGTTGCTAATTCGTTGTAATGTTTGCGACGAATTAGTGTCGAAAATATCGACGTAACGATAAGTCACAAAATTGTCACTAAATGCTCGTACTAGCAGCGTCACAAAACCGCCTCAAGTACAAAGACACTAATAAGTCGCTAATTTATCACCACCGAAAACATACTTTCTTTACCATTCGTCACAAATTCATCGCAATCTTGCAATGTATTTGTGACGCTGGGCTTAATTCGACGCAAACTTGTCTCTACTATAATGACACTAAATTATCACAAAATCATGATAGAATTAAAAAATATAGTCACAACAACGTCACAATGTTCGTCAAAAAGAGGTTGCAACATTAATTCAAATTTGCAAAAATACTAATAATATTTAATACAAATTTTTAATAATGTAATTATAGATTTAAGAATAACAACATTAAATAAAACAAACTTTTAATATATATTTGTTTTTAATATTACAAAAGATACTTATCACGCAAGTTAATAATATCACACCGGGAGATCCGCGTTTGCCGCTTCCGCCGCAGCACGATCAAACTCCGATTGGTTTTGAACCAGATCCGTTGGTTGTGTTACTTGTGTAGGCCGTCGTCGCTGCAACGCTGCTGCAAGGATAGGATTATCCGCAGCAATAATATCAAAGAGGCTAGTTAGCCCCGCTAGCTCTTCCTTTGTGGCCGCTAGATCTCTTTGATGGGTCTCTCGCATTGTGAGCATCTCAGATTGTGCCTCTAGCAACTGTGCCCTCAACTAAGTTGAGTCTTCTTCAGAAGAGCATGGAATGGATGATGATGCAAAAGGAACATCTCGAATAGACCCGACCCCATAGATACGGTTCTTCTTCTTCGGTGCAACCTAGTAAAATATCAAATCATTAAAAACATTGAAGCTTGATTGAACAAAATTGTAACTAAATAAATCAAAAGCTTTAACGATGACTGGCCACAACGAATACTGTCTACCAGACATACCAAATGGGCTAAATCCATCTGTGCAAAGACCAAGATATACATTACGAGTCTCTCTAGCAAAGCGTGGATATACCGTGTTAAAGTGTTTCCATGCCTTTCCATCAGAAGGATGAGTCATTTCTCCATCCGCACATGTATGTTCTGCATGCCATCTCATCGAACTAGCTGTCCTTTCAGATTGATACAACCGTTTCAACCTATCAGTTATAGGCAGGTACCACATTCGTTGGAATGGGACCTTACTCCGTCATGTACCTTGCGGCTTGTATCTTGGTTTTTGGCAAAATCGGCACTCCTGCAACTTATCATCATCTTTCCAAAATAACATGCAATTATCAATGCAAACATCTCATAGTATGACTCAGCTGAAACATTATCCTCGGGTAAATACTCTTTTATAAGCTCTGCCCATGAATCCATACAAATCTCTGATAAGTTATGATCTGTTTTAATGTTCATCATTCTAGATGCCAATGACAACTTAGACTGTCCTTCTCTACATCCATCATAGATTGGCTGATTTGCAGCTTCTAACATATCATAAAATTGTCTAGCATCTAAGTTGGGTTCCTCTACAGCGTTTTCAGTAAATGATGATGTGACCTCAGGAAATGCATCATTAACCATGTCATGAAACCTATTTTGATCTTGATGATGACCCACGCCCATATCATGATCATAATCATATTGATGCTCTTGCAGAATATTTGGATCATGATTATCTGCAGCTTGATAATTATTGTTACTACTAGATGCATGACCATGACCATGTCCCTCACCATGTTGAATCCACAAAAAATATTGCGGCATAAACCCTTTATTATACAGATGTGACCCTACAAATTCTGAACGAATATATCTCTTATTCATACACCTTCTACAAGGGCAATGGATCTTACCAGTAGCTCGAGCCATCGGCATATTAGTTGCATGGTACATGAAAATTTCCAGTCCGTTTAGAAACTCCTTTGTCACTTCTCCATTTGAATCTTTATGATTATACATCCATTCTCGTAGTTTGTATATATCACTTCCACGAGACATTGTGTTTTTTTAGAGGAAATTTTGGTTTAGAAACGATTTTTCACAGAGATATATGAGTTTGAGTTTGTTTCGATCTATATGGCTCTTAAACGAAGATGGATCTGAAAATAATTGTTCAACATTAGTGACGAATTAGCGACAAACCATTGTGACGACTTTGCCACGCCACGTACACTACAACCGTTGTGACGAACTAGGGACAAACGGTTGTGACGACTTTGTGACGCCACATACACTACAATAAAAACGTGTTTAACCACTTTTCTACTAAAATTGTTCATCGCAAGTAGTGTCTATCTAGCAACGACTGTATGCTTCGACACTAATTCGTCACAATACCGTGTCAATTATACCACTACTTAGTGACGACTTCGTACGTCACAATATAGCGACGTCTTTGTGTCGAATTGTTTTGTCGTCGCTAAGTCGACTCCAGTGTGTCACTAATTTGCAACAGCCTGGATCCGTCACTAAAATTTGTCACTAATAAACTGTTTTCTTGTAGTGATAATTGAAACTTGATCCTACGACATTGGAAATTTGTATGAAGAATCACTAAAAAACGATATATATATATATATTGTGGCCCGTGCTTTAATGAATAGTTTTTGTCATTCCTATTGTTTCTCATGTGTAAATTGAAAAATGAGAATTTTGTTAAATGTACCACATTTCTCACAAAACTTTCCGCCACATTTGAAAACCCTTTTCTGATATACCATAATTGTGATATAAAAAGACGAAAATAACCTCTTAATAATATGACAAATGTGAGTAAAAGGAATCTTGGATTATATTGTCTTTTTCTGACACATCATGCATATAAAACGACAATATATCTGACAACATTGACATTTAATATATATTTAATTTTTTGACAACAGAAATAAATATTAATTATTTGTACTATAAAGACAAATGAGACCCGTAATAGACAAGATTTGTGTGATTAAATCATGTCCATTAGCTGGAACTTTGTCTATTTGGTAAGCATGTTGAGTAGTAGACAAATTATAAAATAAACATTTCAATTTAAGAGAAGTTGTTGTGGACCAATAAATAATTTTGTTTACTCATAAGTTGTCTATAAAAAATTATTATACATTTGTAATATTTTTAATTAACAAAAAGATGAACGTTGAAAAATATTGTTATTGTAGACAATATATATATTTTCGTGGACAAGATTCTAAATAGTGGACAACATTATAACGGTGAACAACATATATGTTGAACCAAAAATATAAGGTTGTGGACCAAAGTAACATTGTGGACAAAAAATTAATTTAAAAGATAAATTTTGACTTGTCCACAATCGAATATAATATAATATAAAATCTAGAGTCAAATAGTCAAATGCGTAGCTTGGACTTATGTGCACTAGCGTGGGAGAAACTGAAAAGACATGAGAGAAATCTTGTTTATTAATTAAAAAACAAATAAACATTTTTCTATTGTTAAAGAAGTTAAAGGCTAGAATGATGATTTTGATATACATATGTGGTACATTGAAAAGGAAGTTTTTTAATGTGGTATATTAATAAAGAATGAGTTTTGAATGTGGTATAATTGTTAAAAAAACTCTTGAAAAATCATAAGAGAAATGGATATATCGAAATAGATAAATGAAAACTGTTCAAATTTGTTTATGAAAACAAAACCTCGGAGCATTGGAAACAGGAAAACGTTTTTCGTTAAGCATTTTCACAAATCGAAAATGTCAGAAGTGATAATAAATACTTGTCATGTGAAAACGCAACAGAAACTGTGTTTATAAGAGAAATCGAATCTGTCATACGATTCTAGTGGTTATTATGTGAAAACTCAATCTGACTTTGCGAAAACGTGACTAAAAAACATCATTCATGGCTATTTAAACTAAGTTTAATTTCCTCGATCTCCAAATACTCAACAGACCCTACACCGGCGAAGACCTCCACAACGGCCACCGCGAAATCGGCCGCCTACGTAAAGTCCGCCAAGCCTGCCGAAACGTCCGCTGAAACGATCGCCAAGACCTCGATCACTACCAAAATAGCCAGGGGAGGAATCTCTCATCAGTAGAGCCGTCTTAACTACAAGTTCCTTTCCTATCATAACACTACCATTAAGTTCCAACGCCTTTTTTGCGTCTTCTTTTAGATCAATGTAAGCAAATCTGTCAAAAGAAAAAATACAACATAGCTTATATATATAGTCAAAAGCTTTTAATTTATAAGTTGTCATAAACTTGAGGAGGAAGTAACAAACCCTTTGACAGCACCGGTTACAATGCTTATTGGAACAAAAACTCTTGTGATCTCTCCACAGCCACTGAAATGTTTACTTAATGCGGTCTTGATATCATCCTCCGGAAGCGAAGTGCCGAATCCTTCAACGTAAATCGTTTGAACACTGCCACACCACAAATGTCAGTGGCGATACTTCCAAGAGAGAACATTATCAGCACAAGAACATTTTTACGTAAACAAATCTCGCAAACATCGAAAAATCAGTTCACCTGCTTTGTGGAGGAGTGGATGCATCTATATTGCCACTACTAGCAGCCACTTCTTCAGAATCTTTATCTGCTGAATCTGAACTGCTTGCATCCTTGCTAGTAAGCGGAGCTTCCTTGATCTGTCGTAGAAGGTTTACATTTTCATAAACAAGTAATGAGAGAACCATTTGATATTATATATATAGATACAAAATAAATATACAACAAAAGACGAAGTAAAAATAACTGAAAACTGATTAATAACACTACGAAAGACGCCTAAATTTAATCAATACTCTCTCAAGTCTCAAGAACAATAGCATTCCTTATTTAGAATCGAACCTTGTTCTCAGATTCTTTCTTTTGCTTCTTCAGTTTTATTACTTTGATCTCCAAATCATCTTCTTTCTCTCTCTTACCTAAAAGAACACAAGCAAAAAAAAAACTAAAAATCAAGATTCACAAATCAATAATATACTGTACTTCCGAGGGAGTAGCCAGACATGATTACAGCCCCGTCTCCATAATTTCTTTGTCCCTAGGCATATAATTTTTTCCATATAAAAACATATACCCACCAAAGTAATTAAAAACATAGTTTTTTTTAAAATTAAAAGTAGTATATATTTAGGCTTTTTAAAAAAAAATAGCACAGGGTCTATATAAATTTTGAGCCGGCCCTGCCCATGGAGAATCATATATATAAAAGTAAGGTTTTGGTCTCTCCTTATTGGTTAGTCTTAATTTAATGCTTTCTATTTTTTTATTTTTTATTTTCTTTTTAATTATTTCTTTGCTTTAAACAATATTTAAGACTCAATTAACACAATACATTTAATTCACACATTAAAATAAAATTATAACTGAAAATAAAATAAATTATGCATTAATCATATATATTCCACCACTCAATTCTATTCAAACACAATAAATTATAATTATGCACTCACTTTTCTTTTGTAACTTCCATCAATTTTATCATATAAATAAGCATTCTCTCATTCTCTCATATTAGCATTTTTTTACTTTCACATTTTCCTATTCTCTCATTCTCTTCCATTTCTCTCATTCTCTTCCAAAATACCTCAAATCATTTTTCAATTTTCTGTTTTTGATTTCTTATTTTTGTTGTATGGGTTACAAAAAACCAAATGAAATATCATTGTAAATTTTAATTTTAGAGACTGCATGATATATATTTTACATTGTTCTTATTTTTAAAGATTCATCTCCATTATCTAATTTGGATTATCCTCTTATAAGTAATTATTCTTTCTTTATCTCCCACCAATATCAAATATTGTTATATCTCATATGTGTTGTAAGAGTTGGATTATCATCTTTGTTCTGTTTATATTCTTGCATAAATTTAAAACTCATGGTAAGAGTGTGATTATATATTTTGTTGGATTTATCTTATATTTTGTTCAATTTTTTTTAAAAATGTATTTCTTCCTTCCTTCTTTCTCTTTTTACTATTTTCAATGTTTAATTACATATGTATAATAAAAATTTGGTGGATATATGTGACAACCCGTCCCGTGGACCCCACTAGCCTCACTGCTAGCCCGCTAGCCTCACTGCTAGCCGCCCAAACGGACTCCAAGCTGGCCCTGCAGGGCATCGATCCTAACCCATCACTGTTGAAATCCACATCCACCAGTAGGTTATTGGTGCGCCAGGCGTTCCTCGAACCCTGGTCCTCACCCTTTAACAACCTTCCCACAGGACAAGTTGCCACCAATTGATCTGCAAGTCAATTGGTGGCAACTTGTCCTGTGGGAAGGTTGTTAAAGGGTGAGGACCAGGGTTCGAAGAACGTCTGGCGCACCAATAACCTACTGGTAGATGTGGATTTCAACAGTGATGGGTTAGGATCGATGCCCTACAGAGCCAGCTTGGGGTCCGTTTGGGCGGCTAGCAGTGAGGCTAGTGGGGTCCACGGGACGGGTTGTCACATAAAAATCGATTTTTATGTGACAACCCGTCTGTGGACCCCACTAGCCTCACTGCTAGTTGTCCCCATAGGCTGGCCCTGCAGGGCATCGATCCTAACCCATCACTGTGGACTAACTCACATAATCCACCAGTAGGTTATTGGTGCATCAGGCGTTCCTCGAACCCTTGTCCCTCACCCTTTAACAACCTTCCCACAGACAAGTTGCCACCAATTGATTGTAACATCCGCGAACCAGATTTTGTGATTTTGGAAGCAGCATCGATCGACACCCTAGTGGCATCGATCGATACCACTTATTTCTGGGTTCGGCCGGTTTGATTAATTGCCGAATTGGTTCGGTTTGGTTCAATTAAAACCCTAATCGTGTTGTTAAGTGTCTGAGACGAACTGAGGGTTTCAGAAAGTCTCTTTTGGTCGCCGTTGTGTGAGAAAGAAAGAGAGAAAAGAGAGAAAACGTTTCTGTGACTTTCTGGGCTTGTTCTTGGAATTTTTGGAGAGATCTGAGGCTGTAGGAGAGTTAGCTGTTGCTGGAAACGAAGGGGGAGCTTCTGGAGGTGTTGTTTTCCACGTTTCTCAATCCAATCTTCCTGTTCTTGAGGTGAGTGCTTGACCATGGTTGATCTAAGCATGAGATCTCTCTTGTTTGTGTGTTTTCTTTGCTGTTTGTGTTGTTTTGTTGCTTGGGTTCGTTGCTTTTGTGATTCCCAGTGATTTCTGAGGTAATTGGGTGAGTTTGGGACGGATTCGTGATGATTTGGAAGGGGAGTTCGTCGTTCGGGTTCGCGCAGATCGTGTCTGTCGAAGGGGCATCGATCGACACTCAAGGAGCATCGGTCGACACCGTTTGGTGGGGCATCGGTCGACACTCTAGTGGCATCGGTCGACACCTGTTGGTTCAGTATCGGTCGACACTTTCTTGTGGCATCGGTCGACACTAGTCTCAACCGAGACTTGTTTTCCTGGTTTGATGTATTGCTTGTGTTTTGTTTGCTTGCATAACTTGAGGGTCTCATATGCTTGTGTGTATAACCTAGTAGATGGGAGGACGGCCTCACTAAGTATTTATGATAATACTTACGCATCTCAATTGTTGTTTGTGGTGTGCAGGTAAAGGAAAAGTGTGATCGTGGAATCAAAGGCGATGAGGAGGAGGATGTTCTAGAGGCTTGATTGATTGTGGTCTAGCTATTGTTAGGTTGCTAGTATTGAGTTGATAGAGCATTGTAGGATGTTGGAACCTTGCTATGTCATTGTTGAATTATTGGATTATTGTTGTTGGAATTCTTTTGGTTTAATGGAATTTGTTTTATTTGGTTATTCTGCGGGTATTGATTGTTGTTAGGATGTTAGTGGATATGGGACCACTAGTAAGTTAAGGTATTAAAAGAAAAAATAACAGGAAGGGTTGTTTCATTTTTATGTGACAACCCGTCCTGCGGACCCCACTAGCCCACCGCTAGCCGCCCCAACGGACCGTCCGTGGACCCCACTAGCCCACCGCTAGCCGGCCCAACAGACCCCAAGCTGGCCCTGCAGGGCATCGATCCTAACCCCTCACTGGGCAAATGGAACTATTCATCCAAATCCACAGTAGGTTATTGGTATACCAGGCGTTCCTCGAACCCTGGTCCCCACCCTTTAACAACCTTCCCACATGACAAGCTTTCACCAATTGATCTGCAAATTATCGATGCAAATTCAACAACACTAATTTCAATCAAAGCCCAATGAGGGAATCAATCAAAAGAAATCATCTTCGTACATGTATATATATTTTATTTTTAAAAGTATGCAATGTTTTAACAAAATTAACTATTATGATAGAATTATTAAATCAAAATTTTTAACTCTCTCTTACCTCCAATTTTTTTTGAGAATTTGTATACTCATCATTATATTTAGTTCTTCTCATTGAAAATATAATTATATAAAGATTATTATAGTGTTTCTTTAGTCCAAAATTTTGTAATTTAACGATTTTCTATATAAAAAATAATTTGATATTCCCATTTCCAAAATCTTACTACAAAGAGGAAATCATTAGAATTTAACCTAGCAATATAGCTTAAATTAAGGTGAATATAAAAGAGATTAAAAATTAAATTAATATTTGGGATTTTTAATTGCATTTCATATGATTTTATATGAAATATATTTCATTGATACTTCAAAAATAATATTACAATTTAATTATTAAATGTTTTAGGTAAATTTTGAATATCATAGTAAATTTGTATGATTTGAATAAATAAAGTGTATTATTGACATTTAGGAGATTTTTTTGTTATATATGTATTTTTAATGAGAATTTCAAAAATACATTTTTTTCAATACAACACTAAAAATACCAGTTTAAAAATTTTTATTAAAAAGATTTTCTCAAAAAGTTTTCATAATTTTATGATAAGTAAATAAACTAAAATAAATTAACATATGTAATACAACAACCCGCGCATATGCGCAAGATATTACCTAGTGATGATTAAGGAGAAAATCTCAAAGCGACGTTAATTAGGTTTTCGAGAGAGAGAGAGAAGCAAAAACCCAAATTATATTTTTCACTTTTAGGGCTTTTGGTCTTAATTGAAACTTGACCAAGAGTTACATCTTATGGAGGGGTCTGAGACTAATCTTTTTGGGAGAAGGGCATCCTACGGGTAGGGTCCCCCCGGTTATGCAAATAGGCCTTAAGCAATGGACCCATACCCATGTGGCCAAAGAGATAAAGCTAACTAATTCTTGCGCTTGGGGAGAATCGATCTCTGGCCTAAACCAACAGGGCAACTCTTCCACCAAGGCTAGAACCACTAGCCCACCACCTTGTGGTTAATTATCATATTTTTTTAAAAAGAAAACTAGGTTAAACCCGCTCTACCGAGGGTATTTTCTCAAACGAAAAAAAAAATCTCAAAAACTTAATTTATATTCTTTTCGGCGAAAGTTCATATATTTGAGACTCAATCACTGAAATCCACAAAAATATTTTTACACCTCTCTTTTTAGTCGAGTTTAGAGTCATGTTCCTTACACATCTTTGAAATTCACAATTTGGACCCCAACTGTCTTTACTTCACAATGTCAACTGGGTCCAAAAAAATCCTTCAGAAATTAAATTTATATCATCTCCAGCGAAATTAATCTTATATCATCTCCGGTGAAATTTCATATCAGTGGGACTGGGCACTATAATTCACGAATATCCATTTGGACTTCTCTTTTTAGTTGAGTTTAGAGTAGGTTTAGAGTAATGCTCTCTGCACATGTTTCCATGAACAGAAAAATCAAGAGGATTTCTTAGAACCGACTGTCATTACTTCACAACATTAGCTGGGTCCAAAAAAAAATACTTATTCAATTAAATAATATTATTATTTGTGAGAAAAAGATGAGGCATATCTTCTTATGTTCTTTCCACTTATTTGATTTAATGTGTATGTGGAATGTGGTTAGATTTTGTAAAATTAGATACTTATTTTTAAACTAATTTTCTGTGATTATTAATGTATATTGATAAAATTATTTGCTGTACTTTTTAAAATAAAAAATGGAAAATTTAGACTTTAAAAAATTGAGGGTACTGTGATTTTTGTTATATATTGGTATGTGAGTCCGCACATTAATGATTTTCAGAAAAATACTTAGATAAATAATTGTTTGAAAGAAACATTAAAAAAAAAATTATTATATATAAAATGGATGATAATGTATATAATGTATTTTTTTATTATAACTTGAAATTGTTTTTTATATATCACTATGATTTGAGAATCAATACCAATATTGATTTGGAGCTAACTGACACAAGAAGTAGTACACGAACTAGTACAAGAAACGATGTGATCGATACGGAGCAACACAGAGGAAATCAAACCATGGAGCTAACCAAACCATGGAGCTAACCAAGTATTTGTAAGGTCTATTCGACACTCATCAAAAACATGCCTATTTTGGAGATATTTATCAAGACCCACTAGTAAAGAAAGAAGTGATTCAACGAGTAGCACAAGAAGTAGCTCAAGGTATATCACACTTGCCATTTTGGGAGCCGAGTACTTTTAATGCTCAATAGTCATATTCTCCTCAGATTGTGCACTCTCCTAAGCCTCATACAATAAACTTGGACGTCACAAAATCACATCACTTCCAGCCCAAGTTGTCAAGACTCAAGCATCACAATTTTTCTAATTTGGCCGATTTTCTCATTAAGCCTCCAACGGCACTATTTCTTTACTGTTTGTGATTTGTTTCCTTTATTTAGCATATAGATGTTGTAGCAGAGCTTTTTATTAGCTCCTTTAGTGTTTCATTGTAACTCACCCATCATTTTAGAAATTATTTCAATAAATGTTAAGTTTGTTTTACAAAGAATTGTCTTTGTGTTTCTTATTTCAAGTCAAGTGTGGATTCACTTCTCATGGGTGATTTGCGGGCTAAACAAATTGTGGATTCAGGTTGTTTAATTTGAAGATGTACTGGTTTG
Source organism: Camelina sativa (assembly GCF_030686135.1). Taxonomy (NCBI): domain Eukaryota; kingdom Viridiplantae; phylum Streptophyta; class Magnoliopsida; order Brassicales; family Brassicaceae; genus Camelina; species Camelina sativa. Next base: position 13,095,727 of record NC_141881.1, on the reverse strand, counting down.
TCTGAAATAGTGTCTGTATTATACAAGGAGTGATACAATATTACTGAAGTAGTGTCTGTGATACAAGAAGTGATACATGATTGTTGTTGTTTTAAGTGCCTGAGAAGTTTCTAGGAGGTTTGAGAAGGAAATATTGAAGGATGGTTTGAGGATGAATTGAAGAGGAAAACTACTATTTCTTTGGTTGATTAAATTGGAGTTTTACAAGGAAAATGAAAATAGCAAAAAAGGAAAAAGGTTTTTTCTTATTGAAATTTGGAAATCTTCTCCTATGGTGATTAGGAAGTCTTGATGGATATATAAGGAGGTGTTGGGCACGTCTAGAGATGTAAGAGAGCTGAGACGTAAAGAATAAAAACCCTAGAGAGCTTTCTCATTGTGTGCGGCTTAGTTTCGCAGTTTGGTGCTTGTGTGATCAACCTTCTTTGTTCGTCGGTGTGACGGGTGTGTGAAGGTTGATCAAGAGAGTTGAGGATCTGAAGTCTAGGCTCAGGGGGATTTTATCCCAGAGTTAGGTTATCTTGGTTGAAATCTAGGCTCGGTGTGAGTTTAGTTAAGGATAGAGATTTATCCTTAAGATTTTACGTTATAGAACGGAGCAGTGAATTAAGAGGGTGTGCTTGATTTACGCATTTACGAATAGGTTTTATTTGCTTTCTTATTCTAGTGGAATCGAAATATGGATGTGGTCCTGGGGAGTAGGAAAAACCGAACCTCGTTAACAAAGCTCTTGTGTTATTTACTTTCTACACTTTATTACTGACTGACTCATCCGCTTTAACAAGTGGTATCAGAGCGGGTTCTCGATAGAGATTCAGTCTATTTTTGGGTAGATCGAGGGTGAGGGTAGTTCAAGAAGTAAGGCAGAGCTTTGAATCAGTTATGATGAATTCATACAAAGAAGGCACGTCTATGACAAGACCATTGTTGCTTGATTCATCGTATTATGGATATTGGAAGGTTCGTATGCAAGCGTTTATTAGTAACCTTGATGAAGATTGTTGGAATTCGATTGAGCTTGGTTGGGAGCACCCTAAAGTTGTGGATGAAAAAGGAGTTGAGAGTCTTAAGCCAAGAGATAAGTGGACTATTGTAGAGAAAAAGCTATCAAGTTGCAATTCTACAGCCAAGACATCGATTTACAATGTCATTGATTCAAGCCACTTCAAGTTAATTTCTCAATGTGTATCAGCTCAGAAAGCTTGGAAGTCATTGGAGAATATGTTTGAGGGTACTTCAAGTGTTAAGAGAACAAAGCTGGATATGTTGACATTACAATTTGAGAATCTAAGGATGGAAAAAGAAAAATTGTGGCTGAGTTTAGTGCCAAGTTATGTGATATATCTAATGAGTCTTTTGCTCTTGGAAAGCAGTACAAACACAAAAAGTTTGTGAAGAAGCTGAAACAATCATTGCCTGCAAAATTTGAGTCAAACATTTCTGCAATTAAAGAAGCTCATAATTTAGATGAGATGGCTTTTGATGAGTTTGTTGGGATTCTTAAAACTTTTGAATTAAACAAAACATATGAAGCTGAAGGCACTACAAAAAAAAGGGTGTGTTACATCAATTAATTTGTATCATAAACAAAAATGATATTAATTAAATTACTTTTTAATAACTGATACAAAAATTATATACTAACATCAATTACAATAATTGATACTGTTATTGATTGGTATGACAGCATTTCATTATAACTGATGCAAATCGAAATTATTTACATCACTTTCAGAATATTGATACAAATATATAAATTTACTTCACTTAATAATTGATGTATTTATTAATTTATATTAACATCACTTAGAAAATGATACAAATTTTACATCATTAAGAAACTGATTTTAGCAAAGTTATATGTTAAGTTAATATATTAACTGAACTTAGAATTGTTAAAAGTTAAAACTTATGTAATTATTTGTTCATTTTTATCGATTAAATAATTTTTTCTGTTTTTATATTTTAAATTTTGGGGAAAGTCATTTGATTTTAATATATACTTTTTAAAAATAAAAACTCAAAAATAGAAATTTAAGAAAAATGTAGATCTTTTTTTTTAACAATAAAAATGTAATTCAAAAACTTAAACAGAAAAAAGAGAAATAGAGAAAAAAATATAACTTTGTTATTCTGATCGATTAAATTTACAACTCAAACTGACAGCAAAAAAAAATTAAAAAGAAAAAAAAACAAAATAAAACAAAATAGTTTGTATCCCACATCGGTCATAGCACTACAAAGTACTCCTAATAATTGCCTATATATATGTTCTTGACTGAGAAACTATAGTTAGTGGGTACTTTATAAGTTATGACAACTAAAATCGTGGGCCCATTGTAAATATAGTTTAAAATTATAATTATAGTTATCAAATGAATATAAAAGAATAAAGTGGAAAGATATAAATAATTAAATATTATACTACAGACAAAAAAATTTTCATATTATTTATGATAATATTTATTTTAACATTAGTTTTTCTAAAATGATATAAATATTTTACATTAGTTTTGATAAATGATCCAAATATTTTATATCAATTTAGTAAAAATGATGTAAGATTTACAACACTTATTGTAAATAATGTAAATGAACATCAATTCAAATAATTGAAAGAAATATTTATTTCAATTGATGAAAATTATTTGTATCAACAAAATATAAATCATTTATTAAAAAGATGTAAAATATTTTTACATCATTTAAATATGATACAAATATATAAAATAAATGATGTAACAAACTTTTTTTGTAGTGAGGAGTAAAGAAGAAAGATGATGAAGTTAAGGAAGCAATAAAGTAGGAAGTTGACATTGGAGTAGCTCTTAAGGTATCATCTTATGAAGATTCAATGGCCATGCTATCAAAAGGATTTGTTAAATATCTGAAGCTTAAGGGGAAAGAGAAGAAGAATAGAATGGATGAAGAGATGAGAAGTTCATCAAAGAGTGTCCAGTCCAATGTTTTGAATGTAGAGGGTATAGACATGTACGTTCTGAATGTGTCAATCTACACAAGCAAAATAAGAAGGCTATGAATGTTATTACTCGTGATTCTGAAACTGATTCAGATGAAGAAAAAGATCTGAAAAATTTTGTGGCGTTTACAACTTTTGAAGATAGTTCTGCAAGCGTCTGCAACAGTGTCTGCAACTGCTTCTGAGTCTCCAGCAAAAACTAAAACTGCATCTAAATCTGCAACTACAGCTGAACATGAATCAAAAGGTGATAGTGATGCAGAGAGTATGGATTATGAAGAATTTGGTAAGAAGTATGAGATGTTGTATGAACATTGGCTTGAAATAATTGAAGATAATTCAATTTTGATTAAGGAGAAGCTCAAGTTAGAGGCTAAAGTCGTTGAAGCAGAGAAATATGCAATCGAAAAGGAGGAAGAAGCATCACAAGCTAAAGTGAAACTTGAAGAAACTCAAAAGAATTTGAGGCTGCTTAATAATGGTACAAAGAAGTTGGATCATATTTTGAATATTGGCAAGACAGAAAAGTGTGGACTTGGATTTGAAGAAAAATTTTCAAAATCAGATCTGGTGATAGTTTCAATTGGAATAATCACATCAGAAACTGTGTCAAAAACTGCAACTGTGACACAGACTGCTTCAAAGACTACTTCATAGACTGTATTTATGAAAGAGTGTGGTACAAAAATATCTGAATTTCAGAATGCACCTAGACAAGTGTTTCGACCTGTTTGCCATCATTGTGGTATTGTTGGGCATATTAGGCCAAGATGTTTCAGATTGTTGAGAGAGAGGACCAGAATGGAGAATGCTTTCTCTTGTAAGGTGAAAGGACCGACCTTTTTTTTTTTTTAATAAATAAATAATAAATAATAATATATATAAATAAACTACAACTAGTGGTCCCATACCCACTAGCCACCTAACCACAATCACAATCAACAGCGGAATAACAATACCAATAACAATATCCAATAATAACCCAATAATAACCGATAACAATCCAATATTATAGCAAAGGCAATATCCCAATACCAAACAACAAGAAACATGAAACCGGCAACCTAGCAATGTTCCTAATGGCTCAACTCTAACAACCTAGCAATACCAGACAACATCCAATCGAGTCCCTAGAACATCCTCCTCTTCATTGCCTTGATTCCACGATCACACTTTGCCTTTACCTGCACCACAAACACAAATTGAGATGCATGAGTATTTGATAAACACTCAGTGAGACAATCCTCCCATCTACTGGGCTATACACACAAGCAACAATGATTCCAAAGTTCCAAACAAGCATCAAACAAAACACACAAACCAGGAAATCAGACATCGTCTCGCTGGAAGGGAGGTGTCGACCGACACCAGCCTAGTGTCGACCGACACTGGCTCAATAGTGTCGACCGACACTACCCCACAGTGTCGATCGATGCCCAATTTTTTGGTGTCGACTGATACCAAGTGGTATCGATCGACACTCCCTCTGCAACTGCGATCGGCACGAAGTCGAGAGTCGAATCTCGCTCCCAAATCTCCTCCAAATCGTCCAATACTCAAACCCCAAGCCTTATACCTCCATATAAACCTGTATCAACCAATCCCAGCAAGAAAAACACACAAACAAGCAACAACAAGCAAGAACAAGGGAATCAAAGGCTTAGATTAGCCATGATCATGCACTCACCTCCTAAAATGAAAACCAACCGTTAACTATCAAATCTCTCCGGTGCAAAGCTCTCCCTAAACGTCACGAAGCTTCCCACAAAATTTCAGCACGATCAGATCTCAGATGAAACCGCAATCAATCCCGAAACACCCGCTGGTCTCAAACCGCGTCTGAGAAGAAACGCCCCACCAAACTGCCGATATCTCTTACAATATTAACTCAAATTCACTTCTGTAAAAAGGAGAGTGTACGAAAATATCTTAGGTACAATCCTACCAAATATCAATACCTTTCAAAACGATTTGAGCAGTCGGATCCTCTTTCTCCCAAACCCTGACGATTCTGTTCTTTTTGCTTTGAACACTCAAGTTTACTCTCCTTTCTCCTCTTTCTCTTTGTTTCCAGCGGCTAGACAACAACAAAACACGACCTAGGTCATTCTCCTACTTAAATATCACGGTTTAATGGTTCTCCTTAAATCAAACCGACCAAAATCGGCGATTAAAACAATATGATCGAACCAGATAACATTGGTATCGACCGACACCACCTTGGTGTCGATCCACACCCATCCCAGAAAAACCAATTTTTTGTTTGCGGATGTTACAATTCTCCCCCACCAACATAGATTCGTCCTCGAATCTCAAACAACCATCATCCAAGGACTCTTGTGCAACCATCTCCACGGCCCACACTCCTCCGACCGATCTACAGAAGGTCACCTCTAGGCGATAGACTCACGCTCCAGGCGTTATTTGCTCTCGACTTTTTGGACTTTCCTTTACTCATAGGCCTAAACCTTGAGTTTTTATTGGCTCCTCATCAGACCTAAGTCTGCATGCCAAATTTTGGCTCCTCATCGGGCCTAGACCCGCATGCCATAATATATATATATAAGGAAAAAATCCAAAACTCGTCTCTCGGGTTGCCACCCTACAGCGCGCCCCTGGATCGTCATCCGAAGTCGATATACCAACTATACTCCCAAGCCACAAAGTCTCTGAATATGGCAGTACTAGGAGAACCTAAGTCCTCCAAGAGCCGCGAGCAAACAATTCTGAACACGTCTGAGTCCTATCCCTATCCAGGTTTCCTTCCCGTGGCTCGCGTAAAACATCTCAATGTCCTACCAACCACATATCCCCTCACTGGAATACCTCATGACCACACAAGGATCATATACATGCCATAAGGGCCGCCACAAAGGCCAAACAAAATGTTCTAAAGAGGACCGCCACCAAGGCCAAACAAAATGTCCTAAAGAGAACCGCCACCAAGGCCATACAAATGTCCTAAAGAGGACCGCCACCAAGGCCAAACAAATGTCCTAAAGAGGACCGTCACAAAGACACTCTGGCTAAAAAACCCGTCACAAAGACCATCTGTCCCGAAGGACCGTCACAAAGACACTCTGGCTAAACAGCCCGCCACAAAGGCCAAACAAATTTCCTAAAGAGGACCGCCACCAAGGCCAAACAAATGTCCTAAAGAGCACCGTCACAAAGACACTCTGGCTAAAAAGCCCGTCACAAAGACCACACAATGTATAAAAAGACCGCCACACACTGGCACACTGACTCAAAAGTCCGCCACTAAGGCCACACACAAGCCCCTCCAAGGCTCTACATCGCTAAAATGGACAAATTCTAACTCCCGTAAAACTTCCCATATTTAGCACTTTCCATTTCTGGATACTTTCCACTTTTGGAAACTTCTATTTCAGGAAACTTTCCTCCAGAAACCCCGCCTCACGGAAACTTTGTACCCCAAACACCACTTCATCTTGTTACTGAGTCGCACAGCCAACCACCCCAAGCGACCGAGTAACAAGAGAGATGGGCTGGAATACTCCATTCCCGCTCCAGCCACGGATTACAGATGGGACCAGGCTAAACAAGCTCAAGTCGCGGCTTGCTTCTCATACCACTTCTTGAACCTTGCTTTCATCTTCGCCTCAGGCTCCCAAGTCTGCTCCTCAACACCATCACAGTCCCACATGACTCTCATCAAAGGAATCTTCTTCTTCCGAAGTTCCTTGATCCTCCTCTCGAGAACCCTCACTGGTCTCGCCTCCAATGTCATGTTAGGCTGAAGATCCTTATGAATCTTAGCCAACACCTGCTTACCCTCACGGAGACACTTCCGCAACATAGACACATGGAAAACCTTATGGAATGCACGCATAACCTCGGGTAACTCCAGTCTATATGCCACAGGTCCAACCCGCTCAATCACTCTGAATGGACCCATATACCTCGGACTCAACTTAATCTCTGACAATGACCTGTTCGGACCCCGCAACATGGCCATCTTGAGGTACACTCTGTCTCCTACCTGAAACTCAAGATCTCTCCTCCTCCTATCAGCATAACTCCTCTGTCTATCCTGAGCCTCCTTCATGTTCAGCTTGAGAACCCGAATCTTCTCGGAGGTCTCCTGAACGAAACTACCACCAAACATTCTCCTCTCCCCTACCTGAGTCCAGCATAATGGTGTACGACATGGTCTCCCATACAAAGCCTCATAAGGAGCCATCTTAATACTTGCCTGATAACTGTTGTTGTAAGCAAACTCTACCAGCTTCAGGTGATCTGCCCAATGGCCACCCCAATCCAACACACACATCCTCAGCAAATCCTCCAGCGTCTGGATTGTCCTCTCAGACTGTCCATCTGTCTGGAGATGATAAGTTGTACTCATATGCACCTTAGTGCCCATCTCTGCCTGAAATGCCTTCCAGAACACCGAAGTGAACTTAGAATCCCTATCAGACACAATGCTCGCCGGCACCCCATGCAATCTGACTATCTCCCTCACATACTTCTTAGCCAAGACCGCTGCTCCATCAGTCTTCTTAATGGCCAGAAAATGTGCTGACTTAGTCAACCGGTCCACAATGACCCAGATAGCATCAAAGGTCCGTGACACTGGCAATCCTACCACAAAATCCATCATGATCATATCCCACTTCCACTCTGGAATGGATAGACTCTTTAGTAATCCGCTTGGAACCTGATGCTCAGCCTTCACCAGCTGACACACGTCGCACCTCGCGACCCAACTAGCTACAACCTTCTTCATCCCGACCTAATGATAGTACCTCTTGAGATCATGGTACATCTTAGTCGCTCCTGGATGAATAGAAAACATGCTCGCATGAGCCTCCTTCAAGATCTCCTATCTCAAATCCTCATCCTTGGGCACACAAATCCAACCGTGCACCAAGATAGTACCATTAGCTGAGACCTGATACTCTGAATCAATATCCTTAGAGACATTCACCAGCCCCAAATCCTTCTCCTGAGCCAACCACACCCTGCTCAGAAGATCCGCTCCATAAGCCGCCTCCTAACCCAATGGTTCTCGAGAAACCGAACACAAGCTCAACGCACTGATCTCTCCTACCAGAGACTTCATCTCCTGGTCCTGTAGTAACCTGTCAAACCAAGGAAACTCCTGATCTCAATGACATTCTGTAGTCTAGGCCAATCCTTGATAGCCTGAATCTTCTCCAGATCTACAGAAACTCACTCTGCAGAAACAATGTGACCCAGAGAACCCATCTCATGCTGCCAAAAACTACACTTGCTCAACTTAGCAAACAACTTCTGCTCCCGCAGCTTCTCCAGAACTGCCCTCAAATTCACTGCATACTCCTTAGGACTCTTAGAAAATACCAGGATATCGTCGACGAAAGTGATGACAGACACGTCCAGAAACTCCTGAAACACACTGTTCATCAATCTCATAAACGTTGTTGGCACGTTAGTCAACCCAAAAAGGCATCTCCACGAACTCATAATGCCCATCCTCATCCTGAAAGCCGTCTTTCTCACATATGCCTCATCTATCGGTATTTGATGATAACCCGACGCCAGATCTACCTTAGAGAACCAAGTAGCACCCCTCAACTGATCCAACAACTCATAAATCCTAGGAAGAGGGTACTTGTTCTTCACAGTAACCCAGTTCAAACCCCATTAATCTATACACAAGCAGAGACTTCCGTCCTCCTTTTTAACAAACAACACTGGTGCTCTCCACGTATGAATCCCTTGCTCCATAAATCCTCTAGTTAATTCCTCAGCTCAACTAAACAAATACTCAAGTATGCCGACATCAACTCGCCGCCACCTGAATATCAACCCTCTTGTTCCTCCAAGAACCTCTAGTAACTTGCCAGTTAGGGAAACTTCCACAAGTTAGCTTATTCCAAAGACAGCTTTCCGCTTGGCAATTCTCCACAGCAAATCATCAATACGAACGTTATAAAACAAACAAGTACCATACGTTCGCATATTCTGATTCACCGCTTCAAATGCTTTACAGGCCGCTAACTCAAACCACTTGACTTATTCCCTCCAACAAGCTTACCAAAACCTTCAATCTAGCACCCTGTCCATCTCCAATGAACTTCATCCAACATCGTCGCAACGATTAGTTTATCCTGCCATGAAGGCTTCTCGTGAACTTATGTATCTGGCAAACATGCCTTTCCCGGCTCAAACCTGCTATAACTCCCCTTCCCGGGACTCCGACACCACCGGCCTCACAATCCTGGCAAAACAGCCACACATTCATAACCGCTCTGGTTCATAAAACCCTGGCCCATCCGCCAACATAATCCTAAAATCCAAGATTAAACCACCATCACTCTCGAGGTCTACATTCCGTCGTTGTGTTTATACTCACCTTCTATACATTGCTTGCTCTCACCTCTTCCACTCTTAGGTCGCAACCTTCGAGTCATACCGATCTCACTCTCAGACCAGCGTCTTCGAGTTATACCGTCTCACTCTTGGACCATAATCCTCAAGATCTCGCTATCAGGGGAACTACTCATCCCCTCAGGAGAACAACGTCCCCTCTGCCACTCTCGGAGCCCTCAGCCCCTCGAGCTATCGGTATTCAGGGGAATCACCATCCCCTCAGGAGCAACAATCCTTAACGACTATAAACATCTCTCGACACAAGTACCTCCTATGGTCCGAGTATAACATTGCAATGTTACACCTGCCCACTAAACTTCTAATATCCAACTGGATTAACCTCCAAACAGAGAAATATCTGCTCCAACTGCATATATCCACCTATCCGCCTCTCTAGGCTCGATACCCCTTGAGAATAATCTCATACCGGTCATCTACAACTGCTCATTCTCTTAACATAATATGGAAACTCCTCAACATCCGCAGCCCTCGGCTGCACCCCGCCACATGCGGCACAACTGGAGCCTACACTGGTACCCCTCTCGGTAACCGCTCCAACAGCACGCCAACAGATCCACCAAGCGATCATCTCGACCCTGGGCTCCACCTGCTGCAACCCCACACTTGGGTTCCCAGCACCCCCGGCACACTCACCGGCTAACCCCCTCTGGTCCCTTCTGATACGCTTGCGACCTTCTGACGTACCTCCTCGTGGAACTCTGGACCACACACTCGCTGGCCTCGGGACCCGCCCGATAATGACCACGACCACGTCTCCGTCCACGACCAACAACTCAAACACCTTAACCACTGATCTTCCAAGAACAGAGGCTAACAAGCATAAAACAAATCAATACCACACAAAGAAACATAACAATAACTCACCGTGGAATCTTATTGAAGGCTCGAAGAGGATGTTCTAGGACTCCATGCCACACACAATTGAATAACTCACATAATCAATCAAGACATGCAATCCAAACATCACAACAGAAACCTAGTGAACCCAAACCTAGAACCGTAAGGGCTCTGATACCAAAATGAAAGGACCGACCTTTTTTTTTAATAAATAAATAATAAATAATAATATATATAAATAAACTACAACTAGTGGTCCCATACCCACTAGCCACCTAACCACAATCACAATCAACAGCGGAATAACAATACCAATAACAATATCCAATAATAACCCAATAATAACCGATAACAATCCAATATTATAGCAAAGGCAATATCCCAATACCAAACAACAAGAAACATGAAACCGGCAACCTAGCAATGTTCCTAATGGCTCAACTCTAACAACCTAGCAATGCCAGACAACATCCAATTGAGTCCCTAGAACATCCTCCTCTTCATTGCCTTGATTCCATGATCACACTTTGCCTTTACCTGCACCACAAACACAAATTGAGATGCATGAGTATTTGATAAACACTTAGTGAGGCAATCCTCCCATCTACTGGGCTATACACACAAGCAACAATGATTCCAAAGTTCCAAACAAGCATCAAACAAAACACACAAACCAGGAAATCATACATCGTCTCGCTGGAAGGGAGGTGTCGACCGACACCAGCCTAGTGTCGACCAACACTGGCTCAATGGTGTCGACCGACACTACCCCACAGTGTCGATCGATGCCCAATTTTCTGGTGTCGACCGACACCAAGTGGTATCGATCGACACTCCATGTGCAACTGCGATCCGCGCGAAGTCGAGAGTCGAATCTCGCTCCCAAATCTCCTCCAAATCGTCCAATACTCAAAACCCAAGCCTTATACCTCCATATGAACCTGTATCAACCAATCCCAGCAAGAAAAACACACAAACAAGCAACAACAAACAAGAACAAGGGAATCAAAGGCTTAGATTAGCCATTGTCATGTACTCACCTCCTAAAATGAAAACCAACCGTTAACTATCAAATCCCTCCGGCGAAAAGCTCTCCCTAAATGTCACGAATCTTCCCACAAAATTTCAGCACGATCAGATCTCAGATGAAACCGCAATCAATCCCGAAACACCCGCTGGTCTCAAACCGCGTCTGAGAAGAAACGCCCCACCAAACTGCCGATATCTCTTACAATATTAACTCAAATTCACTTCTGTAAAAAGGAGAGTGTACGAAAATCTCTAGGTACAATCCTACCAAATATCAATACCTTTCAAAACGATTTGAGTAGTCGGATCCTCCTTCTTCCAAACTCTGACGATTCTGTTCCTTTTGCTTTGAACACTCAAGTTTACTCTCCCTTCTCCTCTTTCTCTTTGTTTCCAGCGGCTAGACAATAACAAAACACGACCTAGGTCGTTCTCCTACTTAAATATCATGGTTTAATGGTTCTCCTTAAACCAAACCGACCAAAATCGACGATTAAAACAATATGATCTAACCAGATAACATTGGTGTTGACCGACACCACCTTGGTGTCGATCGACATCCATCCCATAAAAACCAATTTTTGGGTTGCAGATGTTACAATTTTGTGGTTCTACATGTTATCATTGTGGAGTTCAAGGACATATTAAGAGGAATTGTTTTAGATTCATTCGAGACTTCAATTATGGAGGTCTAAGGCGCAACAAGATTTGGGTTAGAAAATATGAGTTCTATGGAGGTGGTGTACTAGGATATCAACCGCGTATTGCAAAGCGGGGAGAATTTTCCAATTAGTTTTGACCATGTTGTGACTCATTCAGGGGGAGAGTGAAGATGCGTTAGGTGATGTTGTTTAAGAGTTAAAATTGATGAGTTCACAAGCATAGTCAAAAAGGGGGAGAATGAAGATGTATTGGTTTGTTTGAAGTAGTGTCTGTGTTATACAAGGAGTGATACAAAATTGCTGAAGTAGTGTATGTGTGATAAAAGAAGTGATATAGGATTGTTGTTGTTTTATGTGTCAAAGAAGTTTCTAGAAGATTTGAGAAGACATTATTGAAAGACGGTTTGAGGATGAATTGAAGAAGCAAGCTATTATTTCTTTGGTTGATTAAATTGGAGTTTTACAATGAAAATGAAAATAACAAAAAGGAAAAAGGTTTTTTCTTATGGAATTTAGAAATCTTCTCCTATGGTGATTAGGAAGTCTTGATGGATATAAAAGGAGATGTTGGATACATCCTAGAGATATAAGAGAGCTGAGACATAAAGGATAAAAACTCTAGAGAACTTTCTCATTGTGTGCGGCTTAGGTTCGCGGTTTGATGCTTGTGTGATCAAGCTTCTTTGTTCGCGGTATAGTCGATTTACAAAATGCTGTTTGTGTATTGTCACCAAATGTGAAGAACTTTCATTTTAAACACTCGCGAGGTAAAAGTTCTCCACTCTGACAACAATACACAAACAACTTATTGTAATCGATGAAACCTACAAAGGTAATTATTCTTCCGTTCTCCTGTTTATTAAAAAAAAAAAAAACAAGAGTTATAAATTATATCAGGTACATGCTCTACTCTATGCTAAGGTAATGGATAATACTGGTAAAACTAAATGCCTACTGTTTGACAGTATTGCTCAAGATATTACTTTCATTTAAGTCTTTCCTCGACAAGTGACATATGCAAAGCATCAACAAAGTGAATTTCGAATAATCCTGTTATTTTGCATTTATCCTTTTTAAGTTAAAATTGATTCATAGTAGTAAGAGTTTATATAAATTTATATATGAAAATACAAAAACCAGAGAGTTATTGTTTCGAAAACATGTAGATTGAATCGGAAATGATTCAAGATTAAATATGTAAATTGTAAATATAAAAACCAAGTTTTGATGGAATCGAACTGAGGTTTAATGGGTCGTTCATTTTGAAAATTCCAACAACATTTTAGGCTTTTAGGTTACCAATTTGTAATAAACAACTAGCTATTCTCTAATTATAGAAAAGCAAATTGAGCTTCGAAGTGGTGCTAATCTTCGGGTTCATCAACAAATAATAAGGTTGGGAGTACCATTCTGGTTTTTTGTAGTGTCTGTATTCCAAAAACATAAGGAGAATTTGATCTCAGAGGAAGAGGAGAATTGAAAGGGTTCGAATTGGTGAATCGGCAGAGCGTGTTTTCCTTTTTTTATCAAATAATAACCAAACTGAACAACCAACAAAAAATAAGGGCTAAACCCAATCCAAGACTACCTACAGAATCATCTACTCAACTAATACAACTAGAAAAAGAAATTATGAAACGTAAAAGAAAAACAGAAAACAAAATTAAAAAATGTACTTTCGCACATACTATTAATTCATACAATTAAACAAACTTAAAATTTATATACCAAACTCAAATTAAAAAGTATAGAATAGAACAAATATATAATAACAAAAAAAATAAAATGATGCGTGGTGTACAACAGGATAAATCTTAGTTTATTTAATATACGTAGGACTCACTACTACCAAATGTCATATATTACAGCAGTAAGCAGCCTCTTTGGGTTTGACGAACTACAGCAGCCTCTTTAATTTGACAAAGTAAAGCACTCTGGTGGTGGTGGTGGTGGGTCTCAACCACTCATTTGAATTCTGTAATCGGAGTCTGAATCTGGACTTTTGTTGTCAACCGAAGGACTTACTAGGTCGTCAACTTCAGTAGTCTTATTAATTAAAGTAAATGATCATTTTGTAAAAAAGTGCAAAAATATTTTAGAAATGAGGAAACAACCCAATGCTAGGCACATGGTTTTTATGTAGCGGTCTGTGGTAGACTCATTCTTATTGTAGCGGTAGGTGCTCGACGCGTTTTACGATTTGGGTTATCTAACTAGATTAAAGATGTGCGCTTTGTTCTATGTGTTTTTTCGCTTTTAAGCACATGATTATTTCTATTACAGTATTTTCTTTCTTTCATTTTAGATGATGTTTAATGTTTATAAACATAACTGAAAATTACATAAGTTTTAATAAACATCATTTACATTAAAACACCAATGATTCAAGTTTTAGTGGAGAAAAAAAAAACAACATACTGTAAAATATAAATGGTTAAAAAACTTAATGTATTTAATTTTAGTATAGAAATTTGAAAACATCACTTATAGTGAATTAAAAAAAATCACTAAAACATCATTTAAAATGATACGGGGAAATGTATAATAATATCTTAATATATATGATTTATATGTGTATTTACTTTTCTTTTTAACGATAATTGTTAAAATGAATCAACTTATGATGATAATAATAATAAATAAATAAATAAATAAATAAGTACAACTAGTGCATCAACTTCATGTAATACATAAACACTGGTATAACAATTATTAATAAAAGAGAAAGTAATAATAATAAAAGTAAAGAAAAAGTATGTTCAAATGTTAATTAACTAATTAAGTATGAATGTGAAAAAAAACATAAAATTATGTATTAGAAGCACGTGATAATTAAAGTTTTCTTAGACTTTAAAACCTGTTTGCCGAAAGAAGAAAAAGAAAAGGTTTGCATGTAACTAAAGTGTGAAAGTGAAAAACAAAATACGTGATAATTATTAGTTTTTTTAGACTTTAATACCTACTTGCCAAAAGAGAACACAATACACAATAATCATTCAACAAAAGACAATGTCTTACTCAAAGTTTAGTCTTCCATATGTAATGCAGTATAATAGACTATGCACGTATACACTACTTGAATATAAAAATATCATACAATCCACTAAAGTAAAAGCCGCCAAGCTAGAACATTTTGCCTACATAAAGAATCGTTAAGACAAAATCTACATTCACTCAAATCAAACCATCACCAAATCATTCTCAAAGAGTGCAACGAAAATGCATTCCTCTTTGATAAAATTGGGATTTGTTTTTCTTCTTCTTCAGGTATCATTGTCTCATGCTCAACTAAGCCCTTCCTTTTACGATAAAACATGCCCACAAGTCTTTGACATTGCGACCAAGACCATTGTCAATGCTCTGAGATCAGACCCTCGCATCGCTGCAAGCATCCTTCGTCTTCATTTCCACGACTGCTTTGTCAATGTACGATATCACTAGATTCATGTATATATATATATATATATATATATTAGTATGTCTTTTGGTTCTCTACTAGTTTATGAATGTGATACTTGAACAAAAATCTGAAGAAAATATGTTGTTTTTATAAAGGGATGTGATGCATCGATATTGTTAGACAACACAACATCGTTTAGGACGGAGAAAGATGCGTTTGGGAACGCAAATTCTGCTCGGGGTTTTGATGTGATCGACCAAATGAAGGCTGTTGTGGAGAAAGCATGTCCTAAAACAGTTTCATGTGCTGATTTGCTCACCATCGCGGCACAAAAATCTGTTGTTTTGGTATGCAGTTTTAACAATACATAGTAACCAAATACACATCTTTGGGTTATGCATGTTGTTGAGTTTTAAGCAGAAGAAATTTTATAAGACCAAATATAATTGTTTTTTCCATCTATAGGCGGGAGGTCCTTCATGGACGGTTCCAAATGGAAGAAGAGACAGTTTAAGGGCGTTTATGGATCTTGCTAACGATAACCTTCCAGCTCCATTCTTTACCCTAAAAGAACTTAAGGATAGCTTCAAAAAAGTCGGACTTGACCGACCTTCTGATCTCGTTGCTCTTTCCGGTACGTTTATAATGGAATTAAAACGTTTTCAACTATAGTTGTAATCAGTAATAAATCTGTGTGACTATTAATTTGCTTAGTTTATTTATTCTTTTGATATTTTTCTGTGTTTAGGTGCTCACACCTTTGGCAAAAACCAATGTCAGTTCATAATGGACCGGCTTTACAACTTCGGTGAATCCGGTTTACCTGATCCAACCCTTGATAAATCTTACCTCAGCACGCTTAGAAAACAATGTCCACGTAATGGAAACCAGAGTGTCTTGGTAGATTTTGATTTACGTACGCCAACACTCTTTGACAACAAATACTATGTGAACCTTAGAGAAAACAAAGGTCTTATCCAAAGCGACCAAGAGTTATTCTCAAGCCCTGATGCTTCAGACACCATCCCCTTAGTCCGGGCATACGCTGATGGTCAGGGGAAGTTTTTCGATGCGTTCGCGGAGGCAATGATAAGGATGGGAAATCTTTCACCTTTAACAGGGAAACAAGGAGAAATTAGACTGAATTGTAGAGTGGTTAACTCGAAATCGAAAATCATGGATGTGGTAGATGCTATTGACTTTGCAAGCTCAATGTGAGGAAATGACTTTTTCCCAATAATTAATAAATTATCACTGTTATCAAGATCGATGTTACATTTTTCTATACTTTTTCGTTTCTTTCACTTTAATTATATGTAAATAGATATGACTATCAATGGTTATAACTTATAACTATTTTTACGTATAGAAGAATAATAAATTACAACTGATGGTCATATATGTCGATAATAGTGACGGTGGCCGATAAGTATATGAATT
Organism: Camelina sativa; assembly: GCF_030686135.1. NCBI lineage: Eukaryota > Viridiplantae > Streptophyta > Magnoliopsida > Brassicales > Brassicaceae > Camelina > Camelina sativa. Next base: position 13,078,980 of record NC_141881.1, on the reverse strand, counting down.
TGGTGGTTCAACTTTATGGGATCATACGCTACATAGTTAGTGATTGGGATTAGGTCTTTATTAGCATTTTTTGTAGAAAGGTTTGGGAACAGTCCAGCACAAACTCTACACATGCACCGCGTAAAACCCACAAATTGATGTCAGTCGAGTAGATGTCGTGGAGCAATGAAACTCTAACGCTAACTCGATTTTCTTGGGTAAGAGATGAAGAAGATAAATCCCCATATAGGCTTACATGTTTTTTAGTGGCAAGAAAATCCACACTTCTATGAGCTCCGAGTATTTGTCTAGAATAGCGGAGGGCTTATTAATAGAAAGCGAATAACCGAACCGACTTGGTAGGGGGAGCTTGCACCGTTTGCGTAATTTAGTTCGTGAGGTTCCATTCTAGGAAAGCTCATGGGTGTTGTTAGTGAGCCGCACTCACAGGACGCCGGGGACGTATGTGATCGAGGGCTTTGTAAACATCGCCGTTGACGGCTTAGTCTCGGGCCTCCATTGAAAGAAAGGCTTCTAGTGCGTTTATTGCTTGGGGAATTTGGCTTCTACAAAGTGTACCCGCCCTTCGTCTCGAGCTTACCACACGGGAAGAACACCAATATCGTCATCACTTCGTCCAACTCTATGTAGAAGATGAGTTTTATTCATAAACGATAGCTTTACAAAGATATATATAGTTGTACAGAAAGAACATTCTAGACTAAAGAGTATAAACAGAACATTCTATATACAGCATGATACAGAATATTGAGTAATGAAGAGCATATCGTTTGCGTATCAAGGTGTATCCTTAACATGCCCCCTCAAGATGGAGGGCCGGGAGACACTCCAATCTTGTGACGTAAGTGAATGAACGGTGCACGTGTAAGTGGCTTTGTCAAGGCATCGGCGAGCTGATCCTTGGTGTTAACATGACATACACGAAGCTGTCCTTGCTGAATCTGGCCTCTAACGAAATGATAATCTAAAGCAAGGTGCTTCATGCGGGAGTGAAAAACGGGGTTTGCACAGAGGAAGGTGGCACCGACGTTATCACAGTAAACTATCGGTATGACACGGATATTGACACCCAGCTCAGTTAAGAGATTACAAATCCAACGAAGTTCTGCAGAGGTATTGGCAATAGCTCTGTATTCGGCTTCAGTGGAAGAGCGAGCAACCGTTTTCTGATTCTTTGCGGACCAGGAGACAGGATGAGTACCCATGTAAACAATATAGGCGTTTGTTGAAACATAGTCATCCCTGTCGCCTGCCCAATCAGCATCGGAGTAAGCATGGAGAGCAAGGTTATTCTTGGCAGCAAAGAAAAGACCATGAGTTGTTGTTCCCGCTAGATAACGAAGTACCCGTTTTGCAGCTTGCCAGTGTTCTTGAGTTGGGCGGTGCATAAATTGAGACAAGCGGTTGACGGCATAGCTGATATCGAGCCTTGTAAATGAAAGATATTGTAAGCTGCCAACAAGACTGCGATAGTCAGTTCCATCGGGAAGAGGAGAACCGGACTTGAGAGTAAGCTTCGGAGAAGAGGCCATCGGAGTTGCAACGGGTTTGGCATAGAGCATGTTATAACGCTGAAGTAAGTCGATGATATACTTGCGCTGACAAAGATGCAAACCTTTAGCAGTGCGATGAGCTTCAATGCCGAGAAAGTAATTAAGCTCCTCTGGATCCTTGACGGAGAATCGATCAGCAAGGGAGTGAAGAACTCGTTGAATTGAGGAATTGTCATTACCAGTGATGAGAATATCGTTGACGTATACTAAGAGATAGACAAACGTCTTGCCGCGTCGGAGGATGAACAGAGAGGTGTTGGCCAGAGAATAAACCCAACACTAAGAAGATAGGACCGTAATTCTGTGTACCAGGCACGCGGAGCTTGCTTGAGTCCATAGATTGCTTTGTGAAGGCGACACACATAGGACGGGTGGTCGCTGTCAACGAAACCCGACGGTTGTTCCATGTAGACTTCCTCATTGAGAGTCCCCTGTAAAAACGCATTATTGACATCTAATTGAAGAACCGGCCATGAAGAGCTCACAGCGACATCAAGAACCAAACGGAGAGTTGTTGCCTTTATCACAGGACTGAAGGTCTCAGTGTAGTCACGACCGTACTGTTGGTTGTATCCCTTGGCAACAAGCCGAGCTTTGCATCTGCCAAGTTTCCCAGTTGGTAAAAATTTATTCTTATAAACCCACTTACAGCCGACTACATTGTGGTTTGGTGGTCGTGGAACTAGAGACATGGTTTGATTGCGGGCAAAGGCGTCAATCACGGCCAGACATAACTCCGGGATTGGTGCTCGCTGATTGGACTTGTGTGGATGAGTACGAGAGCGAGAGGTGGCAAGATTGGCAGTGAGAGGAATAGAGGTAGGTGCGACAGTAGCAGCAGTCAACAACTGAGCTTCTTTGTTGAGAAGTTTTTCATGAACTTCGGTGAGTTTGGGAGAGACCTCACGACCTTCAACCTGATCAACAACAGAGCGGTAGTCTTCAGGAAGACCACGGAGAACTGCCTCTATTTGCTCATCGAGATCAAATGGCTTACCGAGGAGAGCCAACTTGTCAAAACGAGTGGTTAATCCTTGCATATACTCATCGATCGTTTTATCACCTTTGGAGAATTGTTGCAGTTGAAGGCGTAACTGTTGAATGTGACCCTTGCTGGGTTTAGCAAAAATGTCAGCAACGGTTCTCCACATCTCAGCAGCAGTTTTGGTGGTTATAACAAGAGGTTGCACCGACGGAGAAAGAGTGCCGAGAAGACCACTGTAAATCAACTTGTCCTGTCTCTTCCACTTGAGAAAATCAGGATTCGGAATGGTGGCATCATTGGAGACAATTGTCGGAGCCGGAGAAGCAGTGGAACCATCAACATATCCGGCTAAGTCATACCCATCAAGCAGAGAGTGGATCTGTAGGCTCCAAGTGATGTAGTTAAGGGAGGTAAGCTTAATAACATTGCTCTTGTTGATGTTAAGAAAGCTTTGGGCGGAATCAATGACTTCAGCGGTGTTAGACATGGAGACAAGAGAGGAGAAAACACAAAACAGAGAGAAAGAGAGAAAATTAGAAACAGAGAGAGAGAAGAAGAAGGAAGGACTCGGGGAGATGGAAAAAAAAATTCAGAGATCTTTTTACTGCTCTGATACCATGTAGAAGATGAGTCTTATTCATAAGCGATAGCTTTACAAAGATATATATAGTTGTACAGAAAGAACATTCTAGACTAAAGAGTATAAACAGAACATTCTATATACAGCATGATACGGAATATTGAGTAATGAAGAGCATATCGCTTGCGTATCAAGGTGTATCCTTAACACTCTATTCACCTCGTGCCTATGTCGAGTGGACGGACTGAGATCATGTTTACGAACTATGCTTCCATGTTTTTACCCTTTTTTGCCATGGGACCATTTCTATAGGATTATAATCCATGATTGTAAACCTAAACCTTTTTTCATTTCAATGAAATATTTACATTCTTAGCAAAAAAAAAAAAATAACTGAACCGGATTTTGGATTTGGTTTGGTTTTGGGTATTACATAATAACCAAACGGTTTTTGGTTCGGTTTAGGTAAAACTCGAGAACAAAGTGAAACTTACAACATTACTCGCGGTTCTCAGTTCGGTTCAAATTCATGTGGTTTTGACCATATGTATATGGCTATGGACGGGTATTTTTTGGTTTTTTGTTAAATCGGATAGTTTGGTTATTTTTGGTTACAAAATAACCAATCAGAGGTGACCCGTTGGAACCCAAAATTTTCTCAGATCTTACAATTGAAATTTCAAATATTCATACCGAAGCGAACCTAATTTTAGACTCTCATATTTGGCCTACGACTCACCGGTTTAAACAAAAACTCTATTAACAACATAAAGTGATTTTTACCATTGTTATCCTTTCTTCGTAACGACATAAAAGTGTTTTTGTATGAAAGTTTTTTCTAAGTAGTTTATATCTTTTATAAAGGGATTCTTTCAATAGCTTCAATTAAGCTAATGTATGTAGGATGTAACTAGAACCAAGGTTGCATTGAAACAGAAACGGATACGCGGAAGCGAAATATTTTGGAAACGAGAAACAATTTTTTCAAAAAATTAGGAAATGGAAATGTTTTGGAAATGTACGTACGTATATATACATATACATATACATATATATATATATATATATATATTTATATTTATATATATAAATAACATACCAAACATAAAAACCATATCAAAAGCTTCAAATAACAAAACTTCAAAATATAAATATTAAATAGTTGAACTGAAACACTAATAATATTATATATTTATATCTATAGTGACGTTTTATATTTCTAAATTATTTATTTATTAAGTTTCAAACTAAAAAAAAGTTTCCGTCGTGTTTCCAAACAAAAAATTTTAGGAATTGTGTTTTTGTGCTTTGTTTTCAAGTTTCCACGAGTTTCGGAAATGTGAAACGGACCTCAAAAAGAGTTTCTATGCAGCATAGACTACAACTACTACGTACTAAATTACATATATTATTGGAGCCTCTTTGGTTTTGAGTGTTTGACGAATCATATATAGCAGCCTCTTTAGTTTGATCCTAGCACCCGGTTTGGTTTCATCAAACCATGCAACTTTTTTTTTCATTTCATTATCTTAGTTTGGTGGGTCTCTCAACTACTCCTTTGGCACTCTCTTATTCGAATTTAGGACTTTTGGCGTCATATGAAGGACTGGCTACTAGGTCCTCAACTTCGGTCGTCTTTTAATAATTAATATAAATAAGTTTGTGTGAAAATTGCAAAAAACAAAATTAAAAAATGAGGAAAAAAGAAACGCTAGCACATGGTTTCTTGTATTGGTATGTGTTTGACACATTCATCTTTATATTCTTGACTAACAAAACCAATATAATATTCATGATTTGGATATGCCAACTTAGGTAAAGACATGCCCCATCGCTTCGTTTTATGTGTTTTTCACTTTTAAACACATGGTTACTCTTTAATACTTAAGAAACTACTTTAATCTACGTATTCACTCTTTTCCTTTCTACAATCATTGTTAAAAACAATCAATGAAGCAAAAAAAAAAAGAAGGAATATATATATATATATATATATATATATATATATATATATATATATATATTAACGTACAATATGTTTATCAACTTTATGTGAATACAAACACATATACAAACTTACGTGAATGGGTTGATCACATTGTCGTCTAATTCCAAGATAAAACACAGAACCATATTATAATGGAAAAAAGTAAACTAAAATGTTTTTGAAGTGTGGAAAAAAATAAGATTCGATTTTAGAGACACGTGATAATTATAGTTTCTTAATTAAGACTTTAAACCTATTTGCCGAAAGAAAAGAAATGCTTTAAACCACTCCGTACAGAATAATTCAACAAAACACAAATATGGTATTGTTGTATTCAAAGTATACTCTTCTATATGTTTTCGACTATATGAACGTATCCACCACTTGAATAAAAAAAATATGTCAAAAAAGTAAAAGCCGCCAAGCAAGAACATTTTGCCTATATAAGAAATCGTTTAGACAAAACCTACATCCACTCAAATTAAAACTATAACAGCAAAATTATCTAAGAGTGCAAAGAAAATGAGTTCCTCTTTGATAAAATTGGGATTTTTTCTTCTTCTTCTACAAGTATCATTGTCTCGCGCTCAACTAAGCCCTACCTTTTACGATAAATCATGTCCACAAGTCTTTGACATTGCGACCAAAACCATTCGCGATGCTCTGAGATCAGACCCTCGCATTGCTGCAAGCATCCTTCGTCTTCATTTCCATGACTGCTTTGTTAATGTAAGATATACCATTAGACTTAATATATTTCACGTTATATTCTTTCATAGTTTATCCTAAAGAGTGGGAATGCTTTACTGATATTATAAACTTAATTGAAACCAGGATATGAAAATGTGATAAACATTTCAGTTTCTTGTTCAACTCAAAATATTCGTTTCACGGTTTTTTCTTTTCCAATATAAGATACTCAAACTGTAAAATTACTAAAATACTCTCTTTAGTGCTGAAATTTTGGCTCTTTTTTTTTAATGTTTTCTTTGGATTCACGTGAATAAGTTTATGCTAGTGTAGTGAGTAGTATAGTGTGATATTAGATTTACTATTTACTTGCGGTAGAATGATTATAGTTCGGGGTAAATATGTATGAAAAAGTATAACTTGCTTGTACTGTATATAAGATATTGTGATTTAACAATGTGGTTTGACTAAATGTGAAGATATATATTTTGTTAAAAAAAAAAGGGATGTGATGCGTCGATATTGTTAGACAACACAACATCGTTTAGGACGGAGAAGGACGCCTTTGGGAACGCTAAATCAGCCCGGGGTTTCGATGTGATCGATAAAATGAAGGCTGCCGTGGAGAAAGCGTGTCCAAGAACCGTTTCATGTGCTGATTTGCTCACCATCGCGGCTCAAGAATCTGTTGTTTTGGTATGAATCTTTTGCTATGCCTATGCAAATTGTATCTAGACAATTTAAAAAAAAAAAAGTTAAGCAGGATAAATATGTGGACTAAATATAATGAAAATACAATAGGCGGGAGGACCTTCATGGATGGTTCCAGGTGGAAGAAGAGACGGCTTAAGAGGTTTTATGGATCTTGCTAATGATAACCTTCCAGCTCCATTCTTTACCCTTAAACAACTTAAGGCTAGCTTCAAAAAAGTTGGACTCGAGCTTCCTTCTGATCTCGTTGCTCTTTCCGGTACGTTTTCATCTATAATCGTAATCACTAATAACTTTATATGACTATAGGTTTAGTTTATTTAATCTTTTAATATTTTTCTTTTGTTTAGGTGCTCACACCTTTGGCAAAAACCAATGTCAGTTCATAATGGATCGGCTTTACAACTTCAGTAACACCGGCTTACCCGACCCAACTCTTGATGAATCTTACCTCAGCACGCTTAGAAAACAATGTCCGCGTAATGGAAACCAGAGTGTCTTGGTAGATTTTGATCTACGTACGCCAACACTCTTTGATAACAAATACTACGTGAATCTCAAAGAGAACAAAGGTCTTATCCAAAGCGACCAAGAGTTATTCTCAAGCCCTGATGCTAAAGACACTATCCCGTTAGTCCGAGCATACGCTGATGGTCAAGGGAAATTTTTCGATGCGTTTGTGAAGGCAATGATAAGGATGGGAAACCTTTCACCATTAACAGGCAAGCAAGGAGAAATTAGACTGAACTGTAGAGTGGTGAATTCGAAACCCAAAATCATGGATGTTATTGATGCTGATGATTTTGTCAGCTCAATGTGAGGAAGTGACTTTCTTCTAATAATAAATAACTTATCAATGTTATCAAGATGTTTATCTTTTTTTCCTTACTTCCTTGTTTCTCTCACGCTAGTTATTTATAATCTACATATAACCATTAAAGCCTTTTTAAGGTTACGTATGGAAGAAACATTAAATTACAATTGATGGTGGCCATGGCCGATAAGTGTACGGATTTGTTGGTTCAAATTCATGACACTATACATGCTCCAGTTAGTGGTTGGGATTAGATCTGGACTAGCTTGTTTTTAAGGGAGTTTCGGAAACTTTCCGGCTCCGGCACAACTCTAGGTATGTTCAAACTAAGGTAGTGACCGTCGTATTGAATGACAATACCTCTGTTGTTTTGTCCACAATTATTAGAAGCAATGGAGTGGCCTTCTCCCTTGAGTTGAATTTGTGTAAAATACCACGACCGAGGAACAACGCCATTCGAAACCCTTTTGGGATGACCCCATCACTGATACTCTGTCTACTGTACACAAAGTAAAATGATCACCTCACCTAGGTAATAATAATAAGATGAAACAATAAGCCGATGTCAAACGGAGAATGTGAAGTTCAAATAAGGCCATCGGTGTTTCTACACTTGTATCTATATTGGCAATATTCCATGCTCCGCCAAACATCTCAAAAGCTCTCTCACAAGTTCTATGGTCCTATTCATTTCCAAGTGGATGTACATGTCACACAAGTCACTTACCGCCTGCAACTTCCGGAAGATACCCATATATATCCTGTTTTCATGTCTCCTTTATTGATAAAACGTGTGGGTTCAGATACAACCGTGATGGGTGAAAACACCTTATGACTTAACCGTGATGTGTGAGGACAAGGTTCATTTGTCTACTGAAATATTGTGTTCTTATTTTCTTAGCTTAGCTTATTATTGAGACTTGATATTTTGTTTCTAATTAATTCATTTACAACTTACCCAAGAAAATCACAACTCCAAATTTCACAACACGTTCATCAGAGATCTATTGAGACCCGTTGCTGCAAAACAAAGAAGATGGAAATAAAAGGCTTTTTTAGTTCAACCGCTTGGTTCACGGAAACACAAGTTCTATACCATTCAGAATAAGTCAAGTCTGTATTATATTACCTTATCAATAGGCATATTTGTTCTCACCGAGTCAATAAGTGCAAAATCTATATCTGCCACGACAATGCCAGTCGATACACGGTCTGCAACGGAAACAAATCATAATTTAGTTTTGATCAGAAGAGACTTTTGTCTAGTACATCTAGATATATATGATGTCTTCAATAATTCCGGGACTCTCACCGGGTAGTCTTCCAATTACAGTTCCCCACGGATCAATGATCAGTGTGTCCCCATAACTTTCTCTTTTCTCATTATGCTTTCCTGCTTGAGCAGCAGCTATGACCTGACAATTAACCAAGCAAGAGGAATCGAACAGAGACTGTTAATCTCAAATGAAATGAGAAGCTAAAAAGGGAGAGAAGTGTGTAGTCACATACATAACATTGCGTTTCAATTGCTCGGGCTCTAAGAAGAATCTCCCAGTGTGCCTCACCAGTGACCTTGGTGAAAGCTGATGGTACTAGTAAAACCTGCATGGTTTTTATGTTCACTGGACAAGCATTAAGTACATACTCAAGTTTGAGGATTTTTTTCTGTAGGAACTCAGTTTTATCAAATTGTTTCTTTTTTCCTCAGAGTTTTGGAACATACATATTTCAAGTGAAACATGATTTAGCTTCATTCATTCTACCATTTCTTTCTTTGACTGAGTTTTCGAAACAATGCCAATAAGACTAAGAACAGCACAGGTTCATATTCATTGAAATACATTGGATTTTACCTGAGCCTTGTGATCGAATCTCAATTGCTGATAAATCTTAGGAAACCTCAAATCGTAGCATACAGTAAGGCCTAAGCGCCCAATAGGGCTGTCTACGGAAACAATCTTTGTCCCTGACAAAAATTACAAGAACAAAAATCTTATCTCAAAGATACGAAATACATCAGTTCCTAGTCTTCTTAAGTGTGAAGACAATGGTTTTACAAGGAATAGAATCTCTTAGAGATTATCAGCATAATGATGTGATTGACAAGGTGTCATTGATCAGTTCCACTTCATGTGTTCTAAACAATAAATTCGGAGTTTGAACTGCTGATCACTCCACAATCTTCTTTTTTTTCGCAATACCAAAAGAAATAGACATAACACATGTTTATGGAATGGATCTAAGATACTTTGTATGTGGGATTGTTCAGACATTTTATCTAGATTAGATTAGATAAGACCATTCTAATGAGGAAGACTATACTTAACAAAGTTTACCTGGAACCGTAAAGCTGCTTTCCTTGTACGAGCTTCCACCAGGAACATCAACATCAAACCTTCATAAAACAGAAGTTGTCACTTAGTGATTCTAACCAAATACAGGATCTTAAGAAGCTCTAAAACTAAAATATGTGATAAAAGGAGAGTCAAATAGAGTTTACAAATGCATTTTCTGATAAGTGTCCCGGATCATTCCAGCATCATCGATAACAACATGTGTATTACACAAATGAGTATCATCAAATCTCTCTTGAAAGCCTCCTAGAGACAACCATATATTAGAATCCCTGCAAACACAGAAAATGTTACACAAGACCTTAATTAGTCTAGGCAATGCTGAGAGGAAACAAACAAGTCAATGTAGTACCTAAAGCGAATCAACGCATAGAAAGAAACACTTTTTTACCTGGCTAGAGAGCAATACCGTTGCATCACTGGCCCATCTAATGCTTCAGCGATTTTCACACTCTCCCCTTGTTTATCTCCCACAAAGGAGAAGTTCTCAGGGAAGCAAATCAGCTTCGCACCAGCCAATGCTGCCTCCTTTTGTTCAGTTACACATACTCAAAGATTGAAAAGACTTCACAAAGGAGTAAAATTTTCCAAAGTAGTAAACTCAAAGATTAAGAAGACTTTAAAAAAGTAGTAAAATTTTGGATAAAAATTGAAACTTTCAAATCTCAATCCCTACTAAAATCCTCATAAAGTTTTCAACTTTTTTATTCTTAAACTTCAAAATCCACAATTTCAAAGCAATGAAAGCAAAAAGGGTAGAATCCAATTCAAAATTGAAAAGTTGTAATCAAATCTCTAATAATCGTAACCTGATTAGTCAAATCACTAACATAATCAATTTGATCGCAAAGTCTTAAACTTTTTTTATAGAATCGGAAACGAAATATAGAGATTGAATAGGATTTTACTTGAACGAGTCGAGAGCAAGTGGCGAAATTGGCCATGAGATCATTCACTGATGTCATCTGAGCAGCTGCGACACGAACTGTTTTGTTTACTGTGGCCATGGCAAGAGGCGTCTGGGCAGAGAGAGTGACGCGTGTAAATAGAGAAGGTGGCTTCGTGAAGTCGAGAGAAACTAAGTAAACGTTCATCCGCAACGTAGTGGCGAGGCTACCCTCAGGTCTTTGTTAATAATACTTTTTGACTTTTAACTTTGAAATTTATTTTTTATATTTTAGGTCATCCTTGTGATATGTGTGATTCGGTAGCAAACCAACTTACTACACCACACTGGTATTGAGCGATCTACCGGATCATGTTGTGGATTACTGGATTTGAGTGGGGGAGACTACAACTGAAGTGTAGCATAGCATCCATCGGAGACACCAGTGACCAGACCAGTCACTTACCTTATGAATAGCAAATCAATTCGGAACTAAACGGAATAGATCCCCTTTATCCCATATATAATAAAATGGAAGTACTCAACTTTTTTTTATAGATTAAATATAGGTTGGTTACAAAAAAAAAGTTATAGTTTAATTGATCAATGATTTATACAATTCCAAAATAAAACTTTAGTATTTCATGTATTGTTACAAAATATATAATGTTAGGTATAAAAATATACTGTTAGGCGTAAAAAAGAATAAAATCTTGGCAATTTATCATATTTAATCATGATTTCCGAGATCTTGTTGTATAGTTAAAAATAAATTTTACATAAGCACGGGTCATATTAAAAAACTTTCACCAAACATGTTCAAAAATTAAAATTAAAATAAACAACAAAAAAACAAATATAATCATTTCTCATACATAAAATTACAAAATTAACAATATAAAACTTATAAAATATGTGTCTTTTTTAAGCCAACATTTTTAGCATATAATTTTATTGCATAATGTTTTATCAAATTTTTTTTTAAATAATCATATAAATTATATTTTATTCTATAATTATAATATAAATAAAAAGACTTTCAATCTGTGCTCTAGCACGTCCCTAATCTAGTAATAAAACAGAAGTACACGATATTATTTTGTAGACTATATAATTTTAATAAGTTGGTTACAAATAGGTTATACACTAATTTGATAAATTAATTAGTTACAAATTAAATAGTGGATGCAATCTTAATTTATTTTTGTAAGATTTTATTATTAGAGCACGTTGTTTCCAAAAATCTTAAAGAGAATACTCTAAAGAATCATTTGATATCATCTAACTTATCATTTTAATTTCCTTTATTAAATTAGTCATCAAATAAAATCTTTTGATATCTAACTTACCATATTAATTTGTTAATTATTATTATACTTCACCTCTCATCTTTATATATGAGTCTATTTTGTGAAAGAAATAAATTATCATATTATTTATTATAACTAAGAAATAGTTTTATTTATGGATATACCATAAGTTGAATTTTTAAAAATAATTTATTTTTTGAAGATTTTATTTCTAGAGCACGTTGTTTCAGAAAATCTTAAAGAGAATATTCTAAAGAATCATTTGATATCATCTAACTTACCATTTTAATTTCCTTTATTAAAGTATTCATCAAATAAAATATTTTGATATCTAACTTATTATATTAATTTGTTAATTATTATTATACTTCGCCTCTCATCTTTATAAGTCTATTTTGTGAAAGAAATAAATTATCATATTATTTATTATAATTAAAAAATAGTTTTATTTATGGATATACCATAAGTTGAATTTTTAAAAACAAATATAAATTGTTCAATCTATAAAATATTCAAGCTTTTGTAATATTATTCTTTAAAAGTAATATCTATTGAATTAAAAAATTTTACTGAGTAACGGGCCAAAATTTGAATATATAAATTCAATTTCATATTTTTTGGTGAATTTTATAATTTTATATTGGGTGAGTTACTAGAATATTGCATAAAAGCTTCCTTATTACAAAAGTAACATACAATTGTTTGTAATTACTAGACTAACACATTGTACCTATACTACCCCTGAAACTAGTGTTGAGAAAAAACGTAATTACGGCTAATGCCACTAGAAAAAAAAAAACATTGGAAGTTGGGACTAAGTCTACCGATCCTTTGATGGTAGATTTATACACGTGGACTGATTAAAGGTGTACGTCAGATATTTTTGGTACACTTAGTTGTAGTCTTGGTACACTTATCGGTCAATGTAGATGGTACACTTAGTTGTAGTGTTGGTACACTTATCGGTCGACGTCCATGAAATCGATTTGTTAGATTAAGTTGGTAGAGGAATTTCCCTTTGATGATAAACTTTTGTTTTAAGCGCGTGTAGCGGCAAACGTAACAGGGTGGGAAGATATTTATGGTAGACTAATGGCCTGTTGCGACAGATTTATGCGACAGCCTTCTCTCCTTACAGATATTTTTGGTATACTTTGTTTGTTTTTTGAAATAGTTTTCGTAGTGTTGTGGTAGGCTTCTTGTCCGTGGTAGATTTAGTAAGCAAGATTGACAGCTTTAAAGTCTTACCAGAATAACACGAATTTGTTTGAGCTGGCAAAGACAGTCGAGCGTTGCGATAGACTTATTGGAAGAAGATCTAAACACCTTTACTGTTCTTCCGATCTATGGTGTTTGTAGCAGATTCATCAATCGTGTTCTGTTTGTCTGCCGGAGCAAACATCTTTTTCCTACTCAGTTTCTTTAATCTTTGATCTCGGTTCATCCATGGAAGAGCAAGATATCGTATTGGCGTGTGGGAGGTGGAGGGTAGAAAAAAAGCGATGGTTGTTTGATGTTGATACTAGGAAAGGGTGCAGGATTATAGTTGCCGATAAAGAAACAAAGTTTGAAGACTTTACTGCTATGGTGTACGATGACTTTGGTTTCTGTGAAAGAACTTCCGCGATAAAGTTGAGCTATATGTTAGATAGATATAAAAAAAGCGGATGTTATATGCCACCGGTGATTGTTTCGAATGGTCGGCAGTTTCAAAACTTTCTCAAACAGCATAGGAGTGAACTCATCCGGCTATGCATTGAGATTGAAGCTAAATCTGGTGAAACCTTGTTCGAGGAAGTTAAACCGAAAACCCCAGAACCAACACCCAAGACCCCTGAAGTCGTTGTAGATGATTTCGTAGGCGTGGCAGAGGAAATGGGAGAGAAAGATGATGAGTACGAGAGTCGGAAGGAAGACGGTGAAGATAATGTAGGAAATGATCTAGATGAAGATGAAGCAGATGATGAGGACAACAGTAGATTTGATTACTGTGACGACAGCGATGGTGCAAGTTCAGGGGATGAAGACTATCTGCTGTACTCCAACTTCGCCTCGGATGAAGCAGAGGAATCATTGGACGACGGACCTGGGGGTGGGTCTTGTATAGAGGAAAATGTGTGTAACACAGAATCAAATAACCGTACCCGCAAGACTAACTCTGCAGCTGATGCAATTGAGAAGGAGGTTCGCAAAATAAAAAACGGAGGTGGTGATATTGCTGTGGGGGATAAGTTTGATAGCAAAGAAACGTTGGTGGCAAGGTTGAGGGTGCTGAGTGTATTAGATAAATATGATTACAATGTTCGATATTCAACGCCCGTTTTGTTAATCGTTGAGTGTTGGGTAAAAGGTTGTAAATGGAGAATACGAGCTTCAACCATGGGTGATTTGCCGGTGTTTTATATTCGCAGATATTGTCGTGAACATACTTGCTCTGTTACGGAACGATATGGCTGTAGCTGTAATGCTAAACCACCAATCCTAGGTCAATTATACAAGGATTATGTTGGTGGTGTGGGAAGTTCTGTTGTGCCAAATCTTGTTGGGGATGGGCTCAACCTACGATATGGTGTACAGGGTGGCTACTGGAATACTTTAATATGTTTGTTTTATGGTTGGCTCTGTGAGTGTACTTGTTTATAGGGTGTACAAACAGATCGTAGCTTAAGTTTGTTGAGTTTGTCATAAATTAGTTGATTCTATGGCCTGCACTGCACATATATATAATTCGATCTAGTTGATATTGTTTAGTGCTGATGTCTTTTACTGACCATTTTCATATAATAGCTTGGCTACTGGAAGGCACATCGTACACTTATAAAGGCGCAGGAGTATGTTAGGGGTACACCTGAAAGTGGATACGCTGAATTACCGGCATATTTATACAGGCTGAGGTCCTCTAATTCGGGGACCCTTACTAGACTGGTCGTTGATGCAGAAGACAGATTCAAGTATGTTTTCATTGCGATTGCTGGATGCATTAAGGGTTTCAGGTATATGCGGAAAGTTGTAGTTGTAGATGGAACCTTTTTGAAAGGTGAATTCAAAGGGACTCTTCTGATAGCGACAACACAAGATGGGAATTTTAATATTTTCCCTCTGGCGTATGCGGTTGTTGATACAGAGAACGACGTGTCGTGGGAATGGTTCTTTACTCAATTAAGTAGTGTAATTCCTGATGATGAAGAGCTTGCACTGATATCTGACCGGCATAAATCTATTGGTAAAGCTATCGCTAAAGTGTACCCCCTGGCAAGTCGAGGAATCTGCACTTATCATCTTCACAAGAATATTATCCTGAGATTTAGTGGGAGCGAAACATTCCGGCTGGTAAAAAGAGCAGCTGCAGCGTACCGTGTAGTTGATTTCGAAGAAATCTTCCAGCAAATTCAAGAAGCGAATCCGCAACTGCATGCTTACTTGGTTCGTGCAGATGTAACCAAGTGGAGCAGGGCGCACTTTCCTGGTGATAGGTACAACTTCACCACGAGCAACATTGCAGAATCGCTAAACAAAGTACTGAATTCTGCCAGAGCCTATCCCATTGTAGAGTTACTAGAAGCTGTTCGGAATATGTTGACACGTTGGTTTGCTACAAGGAGAAAACAAGCTGTCGCAATGCCAACTTTACTCACCAAAGGAGTGGAGAACCTGTTACAGGTGTGACATTCATTAACATATCCATCGATATATATGTTAACGAAAGGCATGAAAAATGTTAGTGGATATGTTGTGTTGTTTTGGTTATATGAACTTACGCTTTGATTTACTCATAGGCACGTATTGAACAGTCAAGGCGTCTAAAGGTTCAAGAAATTGATGAAGATCGATTTGAAGTAAGTGGTGGTAACTCAATGCATGTTGTCAATCTGAGGTATAAGAGGTGTTCATGTAGGCGTTTTGATCTAGAGAGGATGCCATGCGTACATGCTATCGCAGCCGCATATACTGCCAATGTATCAGTTATAAACCAGCACCATCCATACTTCCGCAGAGACAGCCTCTGCAGTGGGTATGCGGAGGCGATAATGCCGATAGATACATCCTGCATCGTTCCTACTGATATTACACCGTCCAGATGTAAACCGCCTTTTGTTAGGAATCCTCCAGGAAGGCCAAAGATGACGAGGAGGAAGTCTTTTGCCGAGGTTACGTTGGAGACGAAGCGGCCCCGCAAACAGCATGCTTGTTCTCAGTGTCAACAGGTTGGCCACAACCGTACAACATGTCCAGCTAATACGTAGTGCATGGGCGACAATAGACGTGTTATCTTTTCTTGGCGTGAGGATAATACTCTTTTTTCCTAAGTGCCAACATAGCTTTTTGTAACATGTTTATGATGGCCCTTTTTAATTTCTAAGCCCACATTTTTGTTTAACTATAATTGTTGGAGAAATTGTTCCCGGCTGCCCTAGATGGGTCTATTACTCGTGTGGGCTTTTTAGAAATCTCAAACAAACGGTTTTCTGTTTGAATAAGAAGCTTTTTAAAGCGAAATATATCTGTTTGTGGGCTTTATATGGTCCATTAGATAGGACATAATGCGATGTTTGGATAGTGTTGACATGTTCACTTATCGTAGATAACTATTGTTATGTACGTACATATATTGCGGAGTACTAAATTTTATATTTTGTTGACAAAACATAACCATATATTATCCATAATCAGCGTAACATTGGGTTCACTCAAAAGTACAAACACACCGGGGAAAAAAAAGTTAATAAATTGCATAGATCTGTGCCAGTTCTTTAAATAAATATGCTAAACTCCATGAGTTTTCCCTTTCGCCCATCTAGTTCCTTTATTCTCAAGGTACTGCATTCTCCCCTACGTGCTCCATTATATGTTCTATATAGTAACGTCCAGCATTTTCAGATCTGCGGTAAATATAGAAAGTGTTTAACGTATTTGACAGTAGCAACAAATACAATTAGATATTTTAGTAGGAAAACAAAGAGCTTACATCTCCTTGTGATGTTCCATTCCCTCGAAATCTGGTTTTATATAGAACAGCGAAGAGGCGGTTGTGTTGACGAGGCAAGGAGCACCTTCAGAACATTTACAAAATTAGTTGTATATGGTTTCACAAGGCTGGTTTCCTTATCTGATCTATCAAATCGAACATACCTTCGTAGCTTCCAACCTTCCAGAACCGCAAAATACAAAAGACGGGTTCGGATGTAAAAGTAAGATGACACCCGAGTGCTTCCCAAGCATTTATGAAGCGAGCAGCATAATCATCTAGGGCACGACACTTGAGGGTTTCATTCCTACGATTTTCTCATGTTAATATTGAACGGGCATACGAAAAAACTTTAAATGTAAATGTATTGAAAAGGTAGCACAAATCTCCTTTACCTCCCATTCAGTAGGGTGAGGACAACTTCATTGGCCGCATTTGCCCCCTCGAGCAATCTTCTGTCTTCCACCCCAACTACACACCCACAGACATCTGATTCGGGGTAGACACATACTTTAAATGTTACGACCTATGTATTTTGATATGAAATTGTCTACTAACCTATTTATTTAGTATGAGGCCTAAAAACTAGTGATAATCACAAATATATCAATTAGCAAACGTTTGTTAACGTTGTTTCAAACGATTTGTGTAATTGAAAATTGAAGATAAGCGTACCGAATGATATGGGATGGGTAATTCTCCCTCGAGATATATCACCCAAATCTTCGAAACGGAAGTAGTGTTTTTGATTCACCGGTGAGAGCAGGCCCATCATCGACTCATCAGTAAATTTGATTTGGAAAGGATGATGTGTATTCCTCTCCCTAAGTGTTGGCTGGATGACCTTGAAATTCCTAATTTCATACCAATCACCATCATAGATATACTTCCTCATTTTCTTATAGGTCCCTGGTAAAAACGCCACCTCGATTGTGTCACCCTACAAATTGCATATCAATTGTGTATAAGACCACTGCGTTGGTTAACAACTTCGTGCAAATATTTTTCAAAGCAAAGTGGACTAACCCGTGTATCAGCAAGGAGCAGAACCCGCTTCCAAAAGAACTCAGTAACATACCACGAATTCAAGACCTTCGCTTGGATAATCCAATTCGTTTTTCCTGGTATAAGATCAGCGATGGCATCAACTATAAACTCCATGGTTTTTTCTGATAATTTCGTGTTACTCGTTTCTACCCTGGGTTTGGAAAGGAGAAAGGGTGATGCTATTTAAATAAAACAAAACGTCGCCAGTAGTAGTTCCGTCTTTCTACCGACTCCCCCTCTCTCCTACTCTAATAAGCGCGACTCTGCGCTTTCTTTGTTTTTGTTCGGGTTTATATTTCAAATTTACTTTAATTCGTAGTGTACGTACAGCTGAATACTAAAATGGAACCTGATCCGCATTGTAACAAAATGGTAGGTCAGGAAGTAACCATAAAAGGGATAACCATATGTGGGTCTCATATATATTCGGTTATTTGTTTACCTCCTCTAATCTAAACGTGTGAAAAATTGAGCTTATACCAAGTTCCTACTACGAACACGCGTCTTAAAAGTTTCATTATTTTGAATAGGAGGATGGGGAAGAACTGCATCAAGAAGGCGGGAAAGTCGAGTGGTTTAATAGTAACGGAGGGGACATAAGACGTCAGGAAGGCGAGTCAGATGAGGGTTGTAACAAAACCGAAATACCTGTAGAAAATGAAACTGCAGTTGACGGTCAACAAGAGGAAAGCGATGGCGAGGAGGGCTGTAACAAAACTAATGGACATGTACAAATAGAAACAACAGTTAACCTCCAATAGTGCAAAATTAATTTTTATTTTCGAATATTTGCCATATTTATAGTGTCTACTTAGATGGTCCAGTGTACGTCACAACTAATCTATGTACGTGCATCTTATTAGGCCGGAGACCAAGCAATACCCAACGAACGCGATGTCGAAGAGGGCTGTAAAGAGACTAGAGGTCAACCAGATCAAAGTCCCGGGGAGGAATGTATTCCCAGTGACTCAGACAATTTAGTGCCGCAGTCGGTTATTATTGTGGATGAAACAGGACGCGCAGAAGAAGTGATAATGGAGATACGTGCGAGTCAACCATCCGAAGCCATAGTGATAAAAGCAGGGTCGGTTTCATACGACCCTATGGAAGATGTTGCTGATGGGAAATTCGCCAAATTCACCGAGATGATAAAACAAGATAATGTGTAAGTGTAGTATATATTACTCCGATGACATATTGATATGCTCATTCATTGATATAGGATATTCATAATTACAAAATTTCACAGGGTACACACCTTTTCCGGATTCCGCAAGGCAGATATCCTATTCTTCTCTACTCTTATATCGTCCCAAAAATGGGTCCATAGTCAGGTACATATTTTAAACTTTAACTACACGATTTTGGGGTGTTCATGGTTTCTTGTTGGATTTAAATCCGACCGGTTTGCGTTTAACTGCATCTGCAGCACATGGAGATGATTGCCCTAACGCTATGGCACAAAAACGGAGAAGAAATGATAAAACAAAGGACCGTAATTTTGGACTCCGTTCTCTTTTACGAGTTGACAAGAAGGTTCCAAGCATTCAACAGGAGCACGGCGAAACGGAATTTCATATGGGACAAAGTACTCATTGACATCGTCAATGGGGAAAGGATGCACCACGAACCAAGGTTGAAGTGGGTTACAGATGTCAACGTTATATATGCTCCAATGAACTGGAAATCTAAGCATTGGGTAGGAGTGGGCATAAATCTTATAAAGAGACATGTTTCCATTTACGATCCTTTGATGACCTCCAGCAGAGAAACTCTTGCAATGTCCCGGATCAAGCCGGTGTGTGAGATGATACCGTACCTACTTCAGAGGGTTATCGATGTCAATTACCCTCTCGATCCATTTACCGCTGAAAGGGTTAGCCAAGTAGGACAAAACTTGAGGACGGGAGATTGTGGACCTTTTACTATGAAGTTTTTAGAACTGTTGTGCATGGGCAAACTGATGACTGATTGCTTGAAGATCACCGACAACAATATTGACAATTTCCGAAAGAAGTTCGCAATGGACGTCTACGAAGCTGCTATTGGTCCAATAAATTAAGTAGCGAATAAACATTCTTCCTGGTTGTACTTATTACTTTCACGCAGGTGGTCCATATGATCCGTAACAGTCTGTTAGGATGATTATGGTTCGCTGAATTTGAATACAATTTAATCACATCACGCTCATCATATCATAGGATTGCCAGTAGGGACAAGTTAGTGTGCTCAAAATGGATAGAAACTAAGCACCAACCATGAACCTAAAAATCAAGTCTATAACGTTAGAAAATCGATTGTACGTACACTGATGAATATACGTACGTGTGTACACAGACCATAAATATACGTACGTGTGTAGACAGACCATAATAAGGCCGTTACTTAGTTGATGGTACGTACACATATGAATATACGTACGTGTGTACATAGACCATAATAAGGCCGTTACTTAGTTGATGGTACGATCACATATGAATATACGTACGTGTGTACACAGACCATAATAAGGCCATTACTTAGTTGATGGTACGTACACATATGAATATACGTACGTGTGTACAGAGACCATAATAAGGCCGTTACTTAGCTGATGGTACGTACACATCTGATAAAGGCCTAACATATACTAATACTAGTTAGAAAGACGTCATAATGATACATATCTAGACCCTCCAATATACAAAAAACACTACACCTGAAGAGGGTTTACAATCAACCGATAGGAGCTATGTGAGTGACCAGACCTCGGAAAATCTAAGAACGACATCCTCAAATCCCACATGTTACCAAAAAAAATGACCAAACACGCATCTTCTATTAGCAACACGCGTAAAACCAATCTTCAATTTTGCAAAATCATACTGCTCCGGTAATGTACATGGAACCTCTTCAACTTTTTGATCCCGAGTTGAACTCAGCTTCCGGATAATCTACTGTCTCCGACGTAGCATCTAGTTGGAGAAAGCAGTCTCGGTTTGGGACCTCATCAAACACGTCTGCAGCAAGTTTCATCCTAATAGAAGGCATGGCCGCATCACATAGGCCTGTGTAATTTACTCCAAGAGCTATACACTCTATTCACTTCAACGTGTACACACCACAGTCACCTTGTTGATAGTTCTGTGGGAGTGTTTTCACCCGGTAGTAACTAAATGCCGCCGCCCCGATATGCTCATCTTTGTACCTCCGGTTATATGTAGGCCTAGTTATATGCTTGTATCAAGCGTGGGATCATTTTTGCGAACGGTTTGCACTTCTTTTGTAGACTCTCGTCGGTTCTACCGCTGTTTATGCTATCGTAAACTCTTAGCCTCCGCTGGACTAAGTCAGCTTCGATGGCTACCCAATGGTTGTTATCGAGGTTGTATGGGAAGAGCAGGGTGTCTACATCGTCAACCCACACCTTGTTTGTCATTCCGTATTTTGGCAGCCTTCCCACGTACGTCTCAAAATAACCTTCTCCAAAAACCCATTGATTAGAGGCTTCCATTTTAGGGAATTCGAATGCCCACATACTAACAAACAAAGGATCGAGAAAAGCAATACGATCTGTTTTATATGGGGATGGCATTTGCGTCCCCCTAATACGGAACATATGCATACATGTAACCATGTGCTGCAACACGAGTGACATCTATCAGGCATTAGTACACCATAGTTAACTGCGTCAAATGTTATGCTACGAAGCTTACCGCATCCCATAACCAGCCGAATGTTGTAGTTGGCCACAATTGTTTAGGGGTCAGGAGGCGAAAATAAAATTCGGCATTTCCAGTGCAAGGTACTTTAGCCCTGAATACCAAAATTAACAAATCAGTTATAGATCGTAGTCCTCAAATCCGAATATAGACACTAATTATATACAACTCTAAATGAAGACTTACAAATCATCAGTTAGGAAGGACATCAGCTTTGCAATTTTCTCAGGACTTGCCTCACTAAAAGGATCGTACACTGCGGGAGATAGGACTACAATGTGGCTTTCACGTCGGGTCATTAATGCAGCTCGCATTGATTCATCATTAGGGTTTAACCCTATGTTGGTGCCCACTGGATCTACTAATAGAAGATCAAGCTCTCTTGATGGAGGAAACACCTTTTGTAACAAATATGCAAAATACCTGGCTTTCTCCTTATCTTTCACTGTATGAGACGATGCAGGACTGCTGGTCCCCTTGGTTAAATCCACAACAGATTCGCACTTTCGATCCGACGAGCCAGGGTTACCACCACTTACCGGATGGATAACATTAATAGGAACGGGTTGAGCACCTGCTCCATCAACTTTGTCATTATACTTTGCTCTTTTATCGCCTTCCTCTGTCTCCCAACTCTGTACTCTTTTGACACGCTGTACACTGTCTACCATCTGCTTTGGAATTCGCTCTACACTATCCTCTGGTTTGATTTTAATACTCCCAGACCACATGACCTTATCCTTAATGGCTAACGGATTCCTAACACAACTAGCAACTTTATAACCATCCTTGTCCGAATGCTTTATCTGATATAGCCATGACTTGAAACAAAAGACATGTATTTGATGTTATATACAAGACATTTGAAATATAATATGACGCTGTTAAACTAGAGACAAAGTATACAAATTGCTAAATTGTGTGTACGAAAAAAATCATATATCAAAATAATTACAAAATTATACAACTTCACAAAACTGAAATTGATATTGTTTCCTCGAATAGATAAATACAAAGACTTCATACTGAACAATAGATATATAATAACAATTTTATCAATACGGTACGCAGATCATACCTCCTCTATTTTTTGTTCGTCATTTCTTAATGTAAGAGGTCCTTGCGTATGCGCTCCTCCATCCGTTGTGTTGATAACAACTTTCTTCAATAGTTGAACGTCACTCTCAAAGTTACCCATCCTACTCTCCATACCTTGAAGTTTGAACACAACTTCCGCTATTGCTCTAGAAAACGATATCTGAATATTATCCATTTTCGCCCCTAGTGTTTCAACCATAGTAAATAACCTTCCACTACCATCTTCACCCTCCACACCTGAATGCTTATCTCCAGACGCCTTCTCTGCTGAACATTTGTCCCCAACACTTTCTTTCTGCTCCTTCGCATTATTGGGGACATTACGGATGCTGGTTGGGGCTGTTTCAAGGAAATCATCGTCACTTACCCCTGCAACATATTGCCTCCTCTCCCTCTTCTTCGTATGTTCCCCCTTCCTTTTTTTTACACAATCCCATTCTCTTTCATCCATTTCGCCATTGATCACGTCTAACAGCAGATTATCCAGTTTCTTCTTCAAACCTTCTCCTACACCATACACACAATACTGTCCTGGCCAATCTGGATATATGAACTCCAAAGGTTTAGGTACTAAATGCTTCACCTGAAGCTGCATTTCAGATACCATAACTTTTAATAATCTATCACAAAGAAAAAATGCAGACAAATAATGTATACGTAAATTGAAGGCATACCTCCCCATTATTAAGGAGTTTGCTCCCGGATATGAAGGCTTCGATATCCTTCCTTGGCCTCCCTCCTCTCCACCTTAACAGAGGCAAATCTACACCTTCTCTTACATTCCCGTAGCTAGCCCCCAGCACCTTCACGCTCTCAAATGCCCATATCAGCAATACATGGACACATCCATGGAGGGTATAAGCATTGTTAGGTAACCCAAGGACTTTGATGGAATCAACTAAACTCTTGAATCCAACCCTACCCCATTGAAAACTCTCAAATGCTTCTTCATTCAACGCCTTTTTAGCGTATTCCAGAGGAATCCGACTGTTCCTTGATAAACCAAGCACTCCAACATGAACAAGATACAACCGAGCTATCTGCGTCTTCATTTCATCAGACCACCCACGGCAGCTTCTCAAACCCTCAACTAGCTCCTCCCAGTTGGGTCCATTAAAAGCTTTCACCTTTAAAGCCACCCATAAAGGTGTATGATCGACTTCAAACTCTGTTTCATCAATCTTTTCACAATTCAAACCACTAATTTCTTCATATTCATATAGAGAGAACCTCAGCGGCTTTCCTCCAACCAAAAACCATACCTACGAAGGAATGTTTATTGCCAATTGATTGGACAATAGATAATGGATGGTCTTCCCACAAAACAGGTAGTCAGATTCGGCTAGATCCAATAGAACTCCCAGCTGCGAATTCTTTCTTATTTTGTCATACACCTCATCACCAACAAAGCCTTTCAAACCACCAAGATTGGACAAACTACAATCGTGGTGCATGCTTCTCATCGGCAGTGGAAAATTACCAACCCCATACAACCTACTTGGATACCTCTTGCTTGACCCCATATCTACGACAGAAGCTTTAGTTTAGTTATTAATTCAATATCACAAAACATTTGTTGCTTAGATTAGCAACGAAGCAACATGAAGTCACACAAATATCTTCCGAAAAACAGAGCTCAACAACATACAGAAAACTAACATACAATATACAAGGCCTACTATGTAATACTCGGGTATAAGAAAACAGTAAGCAATAGAGACTAAACCACGATATAGAAATTTACCTCTGACCAAATCGCTTTATTTCCCTCCTCCTCTACTTCAAACCACCTCGCCGTCAACTCGCCGTCAGTGGTCCTCCAGCCAAACGTCCTCCACACAGATTCTTTTCACGCCGCAAGCTATCTAAAAATAGCTGATCTCAACCCAACAATCGTAAGACAAACAACACAAAGATTCAAGGGATCGACTTAGGTTTATGATCTTTTATTTTCCCCTTTTAAGATCTTCGTTTTAAAAGAGAATGGCATAAATCGTAATAAAACACACAACTCAGATATAGAAGTAATTTGCAAACTTTTATGTGTTATTCTAGTAAGGCAGAAATCTCAACGTGTTAGTCTAGTAATAAACCTACTTTTATGCAATATTCTAGGTAATTTCCCTTTTATATAATATAAGAAACATTAAATAATTTATTTTGAAATATTTTAAAATATTAAAACTTGATATTTTGAAGAATATCATAAACATTTAATAGATCAAAAAATTAGAAACTATAAACACTCTAAATTGATTTGTTATAACAATGTCAATAATATGTCACTATAATATGAAAGAATTTCAAGAAACGAAGTATATTAAAACAAAAAGTATAACAATATATTAAGTTACTTATAATATAATAACTCGCTTTTTAAAAACCAAATTTACAAAATTATGTCTTATAATGACAATCAAATCATGATGTATAATATACATTGTTGAAATAACTTCACATACATAAACTAATACAACATATTAAAAATTTCTTTTAAAATATAAAATATACATAATTTGTATAAAGTAAAATTTAACCATTGTTATAGCAGGTGTATTTATCTTGAATCATTAACAATAGAAAATATATAAAATATGTGTCTTTTTTCAATCCATCATATTTAGCATATGATATTATTGCATAATGTTTTATCAAAAAAAAATTTTTAAACAATCATATAAATTAAATTTTATATAAAAATTAGAATATAAATAAAATAAATTAGCATGGGTCTTTAATCTAATAAACTTTATAATATAAGTACAAAAAGCAGGACAAAAACAAAAGTTATACAAAACTTAACTTACTGTACCACTACGATGCAAATTTGGAAACTTAAGTGATTTCTCTAAATTTATAAGGCCCAATTTATAAATATGTAAGAAAAAAGAAAAAACAAGAAACAAAAATTATGTCCTTCATATGAAAATAGTTTAGTTAACCTATAAAAATAAATTATACGACAGAATAGAGATGAATAAAAGGAAATGAAAAAGACCACAGCCGGCTTAAGCGATCACACACGCGCAGCTCTTCCTTTCCTACGCGTGAGAATTGGCTCGACAGAGAGTAGAACACAAGTTAGGTTTTTTCCAATTGTTGTTTTGAGTTGACGATGGAACTTCGTATCGGGAGTAAGTTCCGGCTTGGTAAAAAAATTGGGAGTGGCTCATTCGGAGAGATTTACCTAGGTTTGTTCGTTATCTCTATAATACTACCAAAGTATTTGCTTGATTATGTCACTTTTTGATATAACTATGTCAAAATATTTGCAGGAACTGATGTGCAGACTAATGAAGATGTTGCTATTAAGTTTGTGAGTGTACTAAACTTTTGTTGAAGTACTGAATCGAATCAAAAAGGCTGCTTTTTTAATTTTTATTGTGTCTTGTGTAGGAAAGTGTCAAGACTATGCATCCACAATTGTTATATGAGTCAAGGATCTATAGACTTCTTCAGTGTGGAAGTATGAAAATTGTTTCTCATCCGTTATGTATATATGTATTTGTCGCGGTTGTTCATTTTGTGTGTGTGTGTTTTTTTATTAATGCAGCTGG
Organism: Camelina sativa; assembly: GCF_030686135.1. NCBI lineage: Eukaryota > Viridiplantae > Streptophyta > Magnoliopsida > Brassicales > Brassicaceae > Camelina > Camelina sativa. The sequence goes on along the minus strand of NC_141881.1, from coordinate 13,052,741 downwards.
AATTCCAAACATGAAATGGTGTGGCGTCGACGCGGATCACAATGTCATAGTGATGGATTTGCTTGGTGGAAGCCTTGAAGATTTGTTTAGTTATTGCAATAGGAATTTTACTTTGAAGACAGTTCTCATGCTAGCTGATCAAATGGTAACGTTTTGGATTTCATGCAATGTCACTGCTGTAAATGGTGTTTGTGATATCTAACCAACCTGTTTATATATATACCATCTTGTGCCAGATTAATCGGCTTGAGTTCATCCATTCTAAGTCGTATATTCATCGTGATATAAAGCCGGATAATTTTCTTATGGGTTTGGGACGGCTGGCTAATCAGGTCATCTTTCTTCATACACTCTTTAACGTTGAGTTTGGATCTCACAGTTTTGGTTCTGTTTCTGTAGGTCTACATCATAGACTTTGGCTTGGCTAAGAAATATAGAGATAGCTCAAGCTACCGACATGTCCCATACAGGTTCCAAGGTTTTGGATGTCACAGATTCAGCAATTGGTTTATATTTGTAAGTATATTAACGTGTGTAAATTGTTCAGGGAGAATAAAAGTCTAATTGGTACTCCAGCTTTTGCCAGCTTGAACACTCACCTAGGGATTGGTATACTCCATCGCTAATCGCAGATCAAATTCTATTTTCTTCGCGTACCACTTTTTCTTATTTCAATCTTTCTGTTCATCTGTAACATTCTACACTTGGTAGAGCAAAGCCGGAGGGATGATATAGAATCACTTGGTTATATCCTCATGTACTTCCTCAACGGAAGGTAGAGTCGTTGAGTAACCTTTCTTTATATCCTGTTATTTGTCAGCCAATCCATCTCTTATCCTATCTTCTTGTAGTCTCCCATGGCAGGGACTGAAAGCTGCGAACAAGAAACAGAAATATGACAAGATTAGCGAGAAGAAGGTTTCAACTTCCATAGAAGTAAGTTCTTCATATATGTTACACATGTATAAACTTATATGAGTCCATATACTATAACTTTGCATTAGTGTCTCTGTAGACGTTATGCAGAGGTCATCCAACAGAGTTTGCATCCTACTTCCATTACTGCCGTGCGCTTAGGTTCGAAGATAAGCCAGACTATGCATATTTGAAGAGACTATTCCGCAACCTTTTTACTCGTGAAGGTCATTCATTTTACTCTCTCTCCTTCTTCCTCTTAAGGCTACTATTAAGTTCATACATAAGCTTCTGTTGACACCAAATGATTATTTGTTTATCTCAGGTTTTCAGTTTGATTTTGTGTTCGACTGGACGGTATTAAAGTATCAGCAATCACAATGCACAAACCCTCCACCTCATGCCCATGTACACTCTTGATGCTATTAATTTTGTATTCCCCTTCATGATACATAAATGAACAATGCAAGATTCTGTGATGTTACGTTTGTTAGGAATGGTGGAATACTGAATATTTGAGATCGCGATAATCTTTCCCTTGTTTTGATCGATAAAAGTGAGCATCAAGAACAATATAGCGATTTAAGAATCAGGCTAGCCTTGTCAAATTGTAGTTTAGCATCAAGAACAATATAGCGATTTAAGAAAACTATACCAAAATCGCAACAACTAGTAAGTGGTGTCCTCTTACAGAATAAAGGAATTGTATAACAAAATGTGAACGTTACGTACACTCTTCCCACCAGTAATGTTAATTGCTAGTGAACACAAGGTAACAACACAAACTGAATTGAATTGGATACAAAAAAAAAAACAACAAATATAAAAATGAAATGGCTGGGTAAGTAACCTGGCTGGATCAATTTTAGCATGTATTGATCCCATCTTTGCAATCCGTGGTAAGGTTATAGAACGTCTCAACACGCGTCTTTCCTCTATAAAACACCTCTGTATCAACAGCTACTCTCATGTACCCATCAAACTCTACCGGTTTCCCATTGTTCAAGAGACTTGTCTCATTGTACCACTCACTCTTGTTTCCCCACAAGTAGCTATAGTCATCAAGCAAGTGAACCTTGTACTGAGACCTCAACTTGTCAAAGTAATTGTAGAACGGTTCATTGGTGGCGATGTACAAATTCCTCCACACCTGAACTATTCCTTTAAGTTTGGTTAAAATTGCATCAGGCCACGTATCTGCATCCAAATGTGGCCACAGCTTCTTGTTCTGCGCTTTCTCCCCTCTAACCACATGAACCGCATCAAAGTCCCAGTCCATTTTCCCACTAATCTCAGAGACAATGTTCATCAATCTCTTCGATTTCCACAGTGCGTGCCACGGCCTCTCCACATACTTCGACGCTTGCCCTTCACACACTCTATACCAATAGTTTTCAGGCTCAGGAGAATCAAACTGCCTCCATATAATCGTGCTCTTATCTTTACTAAGCTGCAAAGGCGACACTCTATGCGTCTTAACCTTCCTAACAGGAACTTTACGCTTATGAGACCGATTCCATTTCTTCCAGTCTCTTAAAAACTCACCATCTTCAACAATAGATGCCGTCTCTTTAAGATGCTCGAAATCAAAGTAATACCTAAAATCTTTCCCTTCCTCATCCTTCCCTTTAGAGGAATAACTCGCAGACAAACACAAACTCAAATCCATCACAAACGTCCTGTTCAAGTACATAGCTTCCCCTAACCCACACAAGAAACTCCACATATACTGATTCATCCCTTTGCAATAATCGCCACCCCGCGAGTAATACAAATACTTCCCTCTCCTGAAATTAGTCTGAGAACCAAGAGTCGCGATCGTATCATTAATCTCGGGATCACCACCAACACCGCCACCTCTAGCTCCTCGAGCCGAGCTCGGTCTAACCCTAGGCCTACGAGCATTAACACCAGAGTGCCAACCACTAGTATGAAACACTTTATAAGTACAATTCTCACCAAATCCAAACTTAAACCTCCTGAAATCTCTATATCTCCTCCAAGACTTCTCTTTCTTATTCCTAAACCTCCAAGAAACATCGCATTCGTTCGGATTCGATCCGTTAACCGGAGTTTCGTAATCTAAGAACACAATCGATTTGAAAACCTTCAGATTAAACCTCTCAACAGCGACCAAAACCCTAGGATCAGAACAATTCACAATCTTCAAATCATCATCACAATCCGTAGAGCTCCTCTCCACCGTCATGTTCCCAATCTTCTCCTCGGATTTCTCAATCGTCGCCTCCGTTACCTGCGTCGAGTTCGCCGGACCTGAAACCGGAGATGAAGCGATGTCTTCACCGGTTTTGAGCATGGAACCGTCGATTTTGAAAGTAGCGTCCTCGGTTTGAGTAAGGAGTTTGGTGAGAGCTGGAGCGGATTCGAGCCATGGATCTGGTGGTTGGTAAGTGACGGCGATTACTGTGAATATGAGAACTGTGAAGACGAAGACTGAGAAGCAAACGTTGCTGATTAGCTTGATTAGATTCTGAGCGATTGGTTCGGTGGTTAGATCTGATTCCTTCATGGGTTTCACAAGATCCAGAAGAGGAGAGCAAGATCTGATTCCAAATCGATTTTTAAGCTTTTTTTAGGAGTGATGAAAACAATTGGACTCTCTGCTGAACTTTTTAGTCTTTTTTTTTTTTTTTTTTTAAATTTATTTTAGGAATGAAAAAAATTTTAGTTGGAAGTAAAGTAAAATGGACTGAGACGTTGGAGCTAGTTTTTGATTCGAACATTTTACCTACGGGCTGTGTGTTATAAAAGATTATACAAATTTATGTAGTTTATTATGATTTTGATTTTTGATTTATTATTTGGGATTTCAAAAAACAAAAATTACTTAAGATTTTTTTAAAAAGAAAAATATATATTTTTTCTATGAATTTTCCGAATGATATTTTTTCTGTTTATTTCTTGTCAATTAAGACCTTAAAAGTTTAGAAATGTTTTCAGTGTTAAACATGTGACTTAAAATGGAGATTTACGGAATTGATAAACATGTGATGTTTTTAAATGGGATACTCGAAAAATGTCCCAAATAAATTTTTTATAGAAGAAAAATACATAATACAACTACGACATCAGGTAAAAAAGGAAGACAAACTTCCAACGACCGGAAACAAAAAGTCAGGCGGTTAAGCGGAAGTAGAGCATCAGATTTATTAGCAGTGGCGAATACAAAGCTCACAGCTTTGTGATTATGCTGTCGGATGGATTCTTTAATCAGAGTATTCGGATCCTGTCTGAGAACTATCACCAACAGCAAATCTGACCCGCCACCCAAGTCTTCCGGAATAGATCAATTCTCCGACACTCTGCCACCTCCCCTTCCTAACAAACCGACATACTCAGAACCAAGTTTTTATTCTCTGAATCTTTAAATTGGAAAGTCTTCCCGAGATAAGATAGTCTTTATATCTGGTCTTGTGGAAGCAAAACATGGTGACTAGAGAGAGGAAGAGGCTCAACAAACCTTTCAGAAGCCAAAGTCCTAATAAGCCATCTAAGAACCAGAAGAGAATCTACCGTTAACCACCAAAACCCTCACTGGAAAACCCACCTATCCGTAAATGTCTCATGCCGCTGCTGCAGCCTCCAACCACACAGTTGAGCTGTGAAAGACTTCTCTGCATCTCTAGCGGCGTTTTCAAACCAGGAGGAACTAGAACCAAAGCTTTCCGTCCGTCTGGAAAGGGCCACATCGACAACGCTTACCAGAAAAACCACACCGCTCCAGTGACAGAAAAAACAGTTTACCTCACTTCTGGTGTGGTTTGTAATCCAGACCGACGATGAAAATGTGAGAAGAAAAAAAATCGAGATCTGAAAAAAAACTTTTTCAAGAGAGAAAAAAAGTGAACAACAACGATTGTCCTTTTTTACACTTGTATTTACTTTTTATGATATAATTTGTGTAAATAAATTTAAAAATTGTATGAATTTTGAATATCAGTGTGGTGCTTTAGGAATACATTTACTAAATTATCAAAAGACTTAGAACTCTCCTCATCAAAGAATCTAAACAGAATAAAAAGGAATAAAAAGATCATTGTTGTTCATAGAAGGCTCTTGGTGTATAAGTATATGTTATACAGGAGTTTTAACTAAGTTACTCAACTTTGTTTGATAACTTTCTGGTACATTTATTGACTAATGATCTAGCAATTTCTATTATGCATCACACCTTAATTGAAGCAAGGAACCAAAGTGTTCAACACTTACGAAATCGTCATTCATAGTAATTAACTAATTATTGATCTAATCTAAGATTACAAAGTTTTTCCATTCACACACACATATCTTATATAATAAGAGAAGGTTTTTTCTAACTTTGGCTAACAATGTGACATTTGGCACTCTACTTTTGTGACACATGTCATTTTCATTAATTTTAAATTTAACATTCTATTTTTTTATTTGAATTTATTTTATTTGTATCTTATGTGGTGTATAGTTTGTTAAAAAAAGATGATTGTTGTATAGTTTGCTTTTTGAATTTTTTTTCAACATTGTTACAAAAATATATTTCTTCCTTTATTTAGTTTTAGTATCTAATATATTTCATAATGAAATCATACACCATAGAACCTAAAAAAAAAAATTGATCAACCCAACTAAAAAATATAAACAAATTGAAACCAAATAAAAATAGAAAATGGTTTCATACTTTTAAAGTAAAAACTGAAACCAAATTTATTTATGATAGACTAATTTAAAAGTATAGAAGATTTTCTAATATATATATATATATCATATTATATTCAATAATTATATTTAATCTATTAAAGACACAACTCAAAATTGTACTTAATAGTATTATATAAGTTACAGTTTGACTGTCTTTAAAGCATATGTACTAAAAACAGTGGTATCATAACATAATTGTTTTATCTCCCCCAAGAAAAAAAAACAATAGTTTCAAAATTAATTTATTGTTAATTATACTATTTATTTTAAAATTATTAGAAATAGAGACTATTTATAGAAGAAAAACATATTTATATTAAATTTGACATACTTTTATTTTCATGAATTTTATAAAAAGTTTGTTAGACTTTTTAAGATATTTTTTTGTGAAATCATTTCAATAAATTATTTTAAAATTGACTTATCATATTATAAAATTATTTGTTGTTAACTATTACTTTTATATATGAAAATAAAATTAATATATAAGACAACATAATTTATCCATCAAAGTAAGGTCTTACACTTTTTTTTCTAAGAATACTTGTCAGTTATTTTTCCAAAAAAACCAAACTATAAATTAATTAATTTATCTTAATTATTTAACGAACATACAAAATTTAATTACCTTTGTTGTAAATAATTGTCTTATTACTATAAAATGGTTTCATACATTTCAAAGTAAAAACTGAAACCAAATTAATTTATGATAGACTACTTTAAATATATAAAAGATTTTCTAATATATAAAAAACTCACATTATATTCAATAATCATATATATTGTATTAAAGACACAACTCAAATTTGTATTTAATAGTAATTTATAAGTTACAGTTTGACTGTCTTTAAAACATATGTACTAAAAAAACATAATGGTATCATAACATAATTACTTTATCACCCTATGATATAACAGAAAACAATAACTTCAAAAATTAATTTATTGTTAATTATACTATTTATATTAAAATGATTAGAAATAGAGACAATATATAGAAAATAAAAATATATATTAAATTTAACACACTTTTCTTTTCATGATTTTTTAATAAAAACTGGTTAAACTTATAGTATAAGATATTTATTTGTGATATCGTTTTAATAAATTATTTTAAAATTGACTTATCATATGTAAAACTATTTTTTAACTATTATTTTTAGATGATGACAATAAAATTAATATTTAGGACGACATAAAATTATCTATCAAAATAATTAAGTAAGATCTTATATTTTCCTTTTTAGACTACTTATTAGTTTTTTATTTTCCAAAAAAGAAAAAAATATAATTTGTCTTAACTATTTAACGAAAATCTTATATAATATGAGAAGGTTTTTTTAACTTTTGCTAAGGAGATGACACTTGGCTTACTATATTTCTGACACATGTATTTTTTTGTTTGGACCTAATTAACTATAGTTTGGACATTAACTACAGGTCCGTAAAACCAAAAAAAAAACTATCAACATTTCATTCCTCACTTCTTTAATCAGAAACCATATGCAGCCTCCAAGAATCTAAAGCCATCTTGTATCAATGTGTGGTTGGTTTCATCTCAGAACTAAACCAACATTTAATTGTATAGGTTTGAATTTTTGGGTTTAATTTATGTGTTTGAATCTTATATAATTTTTGCACACACAAGCGGAATCAAATTTAAGTAAGATGGTGGGATGATGTTATTTAAGTAAATTAGTTTATCAAAAAATTGTTTATGTAAAATTAAATTTTTGAGCTTACTTTCTGGAAAATTAAGTAATTTTGTGAGATGTTTTTAATCTAATTCTATAACTATGTTGTTCAATTCACACTTATTATTTCAAGCATCATGGTTGTAACGCCCGCGAACCAATTTGTGTATTTTTGGTGTGAGTGTCGATCGACACCCTTGGTGGCATCGATCGACACCATGTTTTTCCGGTTTGGTCGGGTTTGATTTTAATTGCGGGTTGGTTCGGTTTTGGTTCAATTAAATCCCTAATCGTGTTGTTAAGTGTCTGAGACGAGATTGAGGGTTTTGGAAAAGTTTTTTGTCGCCGTTTTGTGAGAAAGAAAGGGAGAAAAAGAGAGAAAAACGTTTCTGAGTTTTCTGGGTTTGTTCTTGGAGATTTTGGAGAGATCTGAGGCTGTAGGAGGGTTATCTGTTGCTGGAAACGAAGGGGGAGCTTCTGGAGGTGTTGTTTTCCACGTTTCTCAATCCAATCTTCCTGTTCTTGAGGTGAGTGCTTGACCATGGTTGATCTAAGCATGAGATCTCTCTTGTTTGTGTGTTTGCTTTGTTGTTTGTGTTGTTTTGTTGCTTGGGTTTGTTGCTTTTGTGATTCCCAGTGATTTCTGAGGTAATTGGGTGAGATTGGGACGGATTTGGGATGGTTTGGAATCGGGATTCGTCGTTCGTGTTCGCGCAGTTCGCGTCTGCAGGTATGGCATCAATCGACACTCAAGGAGCATCGGTCGACACCGTTTGGTGGAGCATCGGTCGACACCCTACTGGCATCGGTCGACACCTTTGGTTCAGCATCGGTCGACACTTTCTTGTGGCATCGGTCGACACTAGTCTCAACCGAGACTTGTTTTTCCTGGTTTGTTGTATTGCTTGTGTTTGTTTGCTTGCTTGACTTGAGGGTCTCATATGCTTGTGTGTATAACCCAGTAGATGGGAGGACGGCCTCACTAAGTATTTATGATAATACTTACGCATCTCAATTGTTGTTTGTGGTGTGCAGGTAAAGGAAAAGTGTGATCGTGGAATCAAAGGCGATGAGGAGGAGGATGTTCTAGAGGCTTGATTGATTGTGGTCTAGCTGATGTTAGGTTGCTAGATTAAGTCATTGGAACATTGTAGGATGTTAGCTTTTGGTTATTTCTTTGTTTGGATTATGATGTTACTGGATTATTTATGTTGGAATATTATTGGAATTGTTTTATTTGGTTATCCGCTGTTATTGATTGTTGTTAGGATGTTAGTGGGTATGGGACCACTAGTAAATGAGGTATAAAAAAAAAACGGGAAGGGTTGTTTCATTTTGGTGTCAGAGCCCTTACGGTTCTAGGTCTAGGGTTCATTGTGCTTTTGCTGTTGATGTTTAGGATTCCATGCTATGATTGATTGTGTGAGTCGGTCAATTGAGTGTGGCATGAAGTCCTAGAACATCCTCTTCGAGCCTGTGTTGTGATTCCACGGTAAGTTGTGTTTCTTGTGTAATAGAATTATTGTTTGCTTAGCCTTCTGTTCTTGGATGATACAGATGGTTAGGGGTGAGGATGCTGTTGGTCGCGGTCGTGGTCGTGGGCGTGGTCGTGGTCGGGGTCGGGGACGAGGTCAGGTTCCTGAGGCCAGTGTGAGTGTGACCCAGAGCATGGCCAGTGAGGAGGTGGCGGAGTCACAGGTTCATCCTAGTGTGTCTGGAGACCAGGCTGGTTTGGGTGACGGCAGGGCGGATGGGCCCGGTGTCGGTCACTGTGTTGCCCCGGGTGTGGGGGTTGCAGCGGGAGGTGCTCCAGGCAGGGAGGATGTCTTGATGGACTTGCTAGCTCAGGTTTTGCAGCGACTTCAAGCAGTTGTGCCGCCAGTGGTTGGTGGGCAGGATCCAATAGTGCCGCCAGTGGTTGGTGGGCAGGATCCGGTAGTGCCGCCCGTGGGTGGTGGGCAGGGTCCAGCGGTGCAGCCTGTGGTGGGTTTGCAGGCAGGTGTGCAGCCAGGGGCCGAGGTTGTGGATGCTCAGTATGTGCGGATGATGGAGCAGCTGCGGCATGTGGGAGCAGGGTATTTCTCAGGAGGTACCGATCCGAGTGTAGCGGATGAGTGGAGAGAGCGGATGGAGGATATTTTCCTTTCGCTTAGGTGTCCCGACCGGTACAGGGTGGATCTGGCAGTGTTTTACTTGTCAGGAGATGCTCGTGTGTGGTGGAGGTCGGTGACAGCACGGAGGATGCAGAGGGGTATGTCTTGGGGAGATTTTGTGGGGGAGTTTAACTCCAAGTATTTTCCTCAGGAGGCTCTTGATCGTATGGAGGCACGGTTCTTGGGTTTGACTCAGGGGGACCGTACAGTGCGGGAGCTGGATGCAGAGTTCAGTCGGCTTGTGGGGTATCCAGGCAGGGCATGGGAGCCAGAGGCGGCTCAGGTGCGGAGGTTTTTGTTGGCTCTGCGGGATGATTTGAGGACTCGGTGCACAGTGAGGAGCTATGCTACGAGAGTAGAGCTGGTTGAGGTTGCAGCTGGGATAGAGGATGACTTGAGGTCACAGGTGGTTGTGGTCAGTTCTTCGGTGCAGCCACAGCAGTCTCAGCTGCTTTCTGTTCCTAGCAAGGGCGGCAAGCCTGCGCAGGGGCAGAAGAGGAAGTTTGATGCTATGCAGAGATCGAGGCACGGGGTGCGAAATGCTTTGGGTGTGGTAGTAGGGACCACAAGGTGACTAGCTGTCCACAGAGAGGTGAGCAGCAGGGAGTGACAGAGCAGCGGGCGGTGACGGAGCCGCGGACAGATACTCGGGTGTGTTACTACTGCAGAGAGACGGGGCATATCAAGCCTCGTTGTCCCAAGTTGCAGCAGAGGGCGGTAGCAGTGTTGCAGGCTGGAGCTCAGCCAGGGGTGCAGCAGGGTGTGCAGCACGGTGTGCAGCCGGTGGGTTGGATTGAGCCGACGACTCAGGTGTACTCGACTCAGGAGCCCGGTGGCACTAGTGCAGGAGCGATCACAGGTATAACTTCTGAGATTCGAACTTAGTCAATTCAATAGTTCAGATTATATATGTTTTTGTTTGTGGTCAAGTGTTAGGTTCTCAACACATGAGGTTTGTGTAGGGACCTTGTTGGTGGGCGGGTTTAAGTCCCATGTTATGTTTGATTCTGGAGCTTCTCATAGCTTCATTACTCCGGAGTGTGCCGTGAGTGCGGGGATCAGAGGGGATTCTGGAGAGCGTTCAGGAGTTGTCAGAGTTGCTGGAGGCAAGTTCCTGAGGGTTATTGGACGAGCTGGAGGAGTTGATATTCAGATCGCAGGAGAGTCGTGGCCAGTGGATTTGCTTATCAGTCCAGTGGAGTTGTATGACGTCATTCTTGGTATGGATTGGTTGCATCGGTATAAGGTGCATTTGGATTGCTATCGGGGTAGAGTGGAGTTTGAGCGTCCAGTAGGGAAGTTGGTTTTTCAGGGTATTAGACCGACTTCGGGGAGTCTCGTGATCTCAGCCGTTCAGGCAGGGAAGATGATCGAGAAGGGCCGGGAGGCCTATCTGGTTACTATATCTATGCCAGAGTCAGTGGGGAAGTCTACGGTTAGCGGTATTCCGGTTGTGGAGGACTTTGAGGATGTGTTCCAGTCATTGCAGGGATTACCACCATCTCGGTCGGATCCTTTTACCATTGAGCTGGAACCGGGGACGATGCCGTTATCCAAGGCTCCTTACAGGATGGCTCCAGCAGAGATGGCAGAGCTGAAAAAGCAGCTGGAGGATTTGTTGGGCAAGGGTTTTATCCGTCCTAGTTGTTCACCGTGGGGAGCTCCGGTGTTGTTTGTTAAGAAGAAGGATGGGAGTTTTTGGTTGTGTATTGACTATCGGGGTTTGAACTGAGTTACTGTGAAGAACAAGTACCCTCTCCCGAGGATTGATGAGTTGTTGGATCAGTTGAGGGGTGCTACTTGGTTCTCCAAGATCGACTTGGCTTCAGGTTATCATCAAATCCCTATTCATGAGGCAGATGTGAGGAAGACAGCCTTCAGAACGAGATATGGGCACTATGAGTTTGTGGTGATGCCGTTTGGGTTGACAAACGCGCCAGCTGCGTTTATGAGATTGATGAACAACGTGTTCCAGGAGTTTCTGGACGTGTCAGTCATCATTTTCATCGACGACATCCTGGTATATTCTAAGAGTCCTGAGGAGCATGCAGTACATTTGAGAGCAGTGTTGGAGAAGCTGCGGGAGCAGAAGTTGTTTGCTAAGCTGAGTAAGTGCAGTTTCTGGCAGCGTGAGATGGGGTTCTTGGGTCATATTGTTTCAGCTGAGGGAGTTTCAGTGGATCCGGAGAAGATTCAGTCCATCAGGGAGTGGCCGAGGCCGCAGAGTGCCACTGAGATTCGGAGTTTCCTGGGGTTAGCAGGTTACTACAGGAGGTTTGTTCGGGGTTTTGCGAGTATGGCTCAGCCGATGACTAAGCTTACAGGGAAGGATGTCCCGTTTGTGTGGTCACCAGAGTGTGAGGCAAGTTTTGCAAGTCTCAAACAGATGTTGACTACAACGCCGGTGTTAGCACTGCCTGAGCAGGACGAGCCTTATGTTGTGTATACAGATGCTTCTAGAGTGGGGTTGGGTTGTGTACTTATGCAGCAGGGGAAGGTTATAGCCTATGCTTCGCGGCAGTTGCGGAAGCATGAAGCTAATTATCCTACCCATGATTTGGAGATGGCAGCAGTGATCTTTGCTCTTAAGAATTGGAGATCCTATCTGTATGGTGGGAAGGTACAGGTATTTACAGATCACAAGAGTCTGAAGTACATTTTTACTCAGCCTGAGCTGAATTTGAGGCAGAGGCGTTGGATGGAGTTAGTAGCGGATTATGATTTGGACATAGCTTACCATCCTGGTAAAGCTAATCTGGTTGCAGATGCCTTGAGTCGGAAGCGGGTGGCTTCGGCTCAGGAGCAGGATATGGAGGTGTTGGTAGGTGAGATTAGTGCATTGAGTTTGTGTGCTATCTCACAGGAACCTTTGGGTTTGGAGGCAGTTGATAGAGCAGACTTGTTGAGCAGAGTGAGGTTAACTCAGGAGAGTGATGAGGGGCTGGTGAATGCCTCTAAGGCTGCGGGTGCAGAGTATCAGGTTTCTGCTAATGGTACTATCCTTGTGCATGGTCGGATCTGTGTGCCCAAGGGTGAGGATTTGAGGCAGGAGATACTGAGGGAGGCTCATTCGAGCAAGTTCTCTATTCATCCAAGAGCGACCAAGATGTACCGTGACCTCAAGCGGTATTATCACTGGGTCGGGATGAAGAAGGACGTGGCTGACTGGGTGGCAAAGTGTGATACTTGCCAGCTGGTGAAGGCGGAGCATCAGGTTCCGGGTGGTTTGTTATAGAGTTTACCCATTCCAGAGTGGAAGTGGGATTTGATCACGATGGACTTCGTGGTAGGTTTGCCTGTGTCGAGGACGTTTGATGCTATTTGGGTCATTGTGGACCGTTTGACTAAGTCTGCGCATTTTCTGGCCATCAAGAAAACTGATGGAGTAGCGGTTTTGGCCAAGAAGTACGTGAGGGAGATAGTCAGATTGCACGGTGTGCCTGCTAGTATTGTGTCTGATAGAGATTCCAAGTTCACCTCGGTGTTCTGGAAGGCATTTCAGGCGGAGATGGGCACGAAGGTGCATATGAGTACAGCCTATCATCCTCAGACTGACGGTCAGTCAGAGAGGACGATCCAGATTTTGGAGGATTTATTGAGGATGTGTGTGCTGGATTGGGGTGGTCATTGGGCAGATCACTTGAGCTTGGTGGAGTTTGCTTATAACAACAGCTACCAGGCTAGTATTGGGATGGCTCCTTATAAGGCCCTGTATGGGAGGCCGTGTCGTACACCATTATGTTGGACTCAGGTGGGGGAGAGGAGCATATTTGGTGCAGATTTTGTTCAGGAGACCTCAGAGAAGATTCGGGTTTTGAGGCTGAACATGAAGGAGGCTCAGGATCGGCAGAAGAGCTATGCTGATAAGAGGAGAAAGGATCTTGAGTTTCAGGTTGGTGATAGAGTGTACCTCAAGATGGCCATGTTGCGGGGTCCGAATAGGTCATTGACAGAGACTAAGTTGAGTCCGAGGTACATGGGTCCGTTCAGAGTGGTTGAGCGGGTGGGACCAGAGGCATACCGGTTGGAGTTGCCTGAGGTTATGCGTGCGTTCCACAAGGTATTTCATGTGTCGATGCTGAGGAAGTGTCTTCACGAGGGTGATCAGTTGTTGGCTAAGATTCCTGAGGATCTTCAGCCTAACATGACTTTAGAGGCGAGACCAGTGAGGGTGCTCGAGAGGAGAGTCAAGGAACTTCGGAAGAAGAAGATTCCTTTGAGGAGAGTCCTGTGGGACTGTGACGGAGTAGAGGAGCAGACTTGGGAGCCCGAGGCGAGGATGAAGGCAAGGTTTAAGAAGTGGTTTGAGAAGCAGACCGTGACTTGAGCTTGTCTAGCCGGGTCCGAGTTGTGGTCCGTGGCTGGAGCGGGTACGGAGTATTCCAGCCCATCTCTCTTGATATTTGGTTGCTTAGGGGTAGTTGGTTGTGCGACTAAGTATTTTTGGTTTTTCTGATGCGGGTTGTTGGCTCCGGTTGTTGTATTTTTGGTTTTTCTGATGTAATTTCATTGAGATTGTAACGATTATGACATTTTTGAGATTAATAAGATGAGTATTTTTCTTTATGTTTGACTGTTGTTGTCATGGGAAAAGAGAAATAGCTCGGGTGTCTATTTTTAGAAAGTTTCCATAAATAGAAAGTTTCTAAAAAGGGAAAGTTTTGTGGAAATGTTAAGGTAGATCTAGCCGGGAGATACTCGTTGGCATCAGTGTTTGTTTTTGCTCAAGGCCGTGCGGGCCCAACTCACGTGATACCGATAGCTCGATGGACTTTGTGGCCAGAGAGTGGGAGTGGTATGTTGCTTCGGATGACGATCCGAGAGCGCGCTTGAGGGTGACGACCCAAGAGCGGGATATGTGAGACTCCCTGGATACCGTAGCTGTGAGCCGCGGCTCGGCAGTGAGCCGGTATGTCTCGAGGGTTGCGACCCGAGAGCGGGGGGAGTGGGCGTGTGAGACTCCCTGGATACCGTAGCTGCAGGCTGTGGCCTGGCAGTGAGCCGGTATGACTCGAAGGTTGCGACCTGAGAGCGGGGGGAGTGTGTGTGTGTGAGTGACTTCCTGGATGCCGTAGCTTAAGGCGGTTGGCCTGTTAGCGAGCCGGCATGATTCGTTGGTTGCGACCACGGACGGGGGAAGCACTGAGTTGTGAGCAAATAGTGTTTATGATGCGAGTATATTGGCTAGAGGGAGACCTCGAGGGTCAGTCGGAGGTGTGCGGGCTGTTGCGACAGTGGCACGGGAAACCTTGGCTGACGGTGTTTAGTCCGGTCTGGGGACGTGCAGGCCGTGCAGACGGTGGCACGGAGGTCCTTGGCAGATGGACGGTATTGCGGGATTCGGGGACGAATCCATATTGGTGGGGGAGAATTGTAACGCCCGCGAACCAATTTGTGTATTTTTGGTGTGGGTGTCGATCGACACCCTTGGTGGCATCGATCGACACCATGTTTTTCCGGTTTGGTCGGGTTTGATTTTAATTGCGGGTTGGTTCGGTTTTGGTTCAATTAAATCCCTAATCGTGTTGTTAAGTGTCTGAGACGAGATTGAGGGTTTTGGAAAAGTCTTTTTGTCGCCGTTTTGTGAGAAAGAAAGGGAGAAAAAGAGAGAAAAACGTTTCTGAGTTTTCTGGGCTTGTTCTTGGAGATTTTGGAGAGATCTGAGGCTGTAGGAGGGTTATCTGTTGCTGGAAACGAAGGGGGAGCTTCTGGAGGTGTTGTTTTCCACGTTTCTCAATCCAATCTTCCTGTTCTTGAGGTGAGTGCTTGACCATGGTTGATCTAAGCATGAGATCTCTCTTGTTTGTGTGTTTTCTTTGCTGTTTGTGTTGTTTTGTTGCTTGGGTTCGTTGCTTTTGTGATTCCCAGTGATTTCTGAGGTAATTGGGTGAGATTGGGACGGATTTGGGATGGTTTGGAATCGGGATTCGTCGTTCGTGTTCGTGCAGTTCGCGTCTGCAGGTATGACATCGATCGACACTCAAGGAGCATCGGTCGACACCGTTTGGTGGAGCATCGGTCGACACCCTACTGGCATCGGTCGACACCTTTTGTTCAGCATCGGTCGACACTTTCTTGTGGCATCGGTCGACACTAGTCTCAACCGAGACTTGTTTTCCTGGTTTGTTGTATTGCTTGTGTTTGTTTGCTTGCTTGACTTGAGGGTCTCATATGGTTGTGTGTATAACCCAGTAGATGGGAGGACGGCCTCACTAAGTATTTATGATAATACTTACGCATCTCAATTGTTGTTTGTGGTGTGCAGGTAAAGGAAAAGTGTGATCGTGGAATCAAAGGCGATGAGGAGGAGGATATTCTAGAGGCTTGATTGATTGTGGTCTAGCTGATGTTAGGTTGCTAGATTAAGTCATTGGAACATTGTAGGATGTTAGCTTTTGGTTATTTCTTTGTTTGGATTATGATGTTACTGGATTATTTATGTTGGAATATTATTGGAATTGTTTTATTTGGTTATCCGCTGTTATTGATTGTTGTTTGGATGTTAGTGGGTATGGGACCACTAGTAAATGAGGTATAAAAAAAAACCGGAAGGGTTGTTTCAATGGTATTTTTGAATTACATAAAATTTATAAGTTTTCATGTTATGAATTTCAGAATAAATTATGAACATAATCAGTTATGTTTTGATTTGAAATGATACCATCATTTTATGCATTGCCTTATATCTACCTACTATTTTCCTCAATTTTCATTTTTGTTTATATTACTTCTCATTTTTGACTTATTATCTTGAAACACTTGCGAATTTATGATCATTAATTTGATTTCAATTCCTTCTCTCTCTTAAAAGCTCAAACATTCTATAAAGTTTGGTTTTCTAAAAACAACTTATTACCATACAAACGCATCCTCTTTCAGACTATTGTGAAAACTACAACATTTACATTCTATTTTATCCTAGATTCAATCTCCAACAAACAACAAAACACCGGTAAAAATAGTATTGTTGTTCAGATCATCCGTTTTTGGGAAGTTCCTAACTTTAGAAGACATATTATCTTACTAAGCTTTGAGTATTTTTTCCAAAAATGTCAATTATTTTTACGTTGTTCATCTTTTGATGCAATCATTTTAAAACAATTAGAAAATAAAATAAATAATTATAGGTGTATTTGATTTTAAAAGAATTTTAATATATAATGATTCTGGGTGTCAGATTCTCATAGTAAGAGTTAGAAAGAAACCTTACTATATTATATTATCTAATAATAAAGTAAAGTCTTTTTTTGAGCAAGCTCCAAAATATTGTCATTTGATGCTGTCTTCTTTCACAAGTGTCATTTTGTTTCTTTAAATTTTTAGTATAACAAATTTATTCAATTGAATTTAAATAATAAATTTTCTCTTAACAAATAATTTGATTATTAAATAGTTTAAGGATATAAGATTATAATATATATATATATATTTGGTTGTATAGGATAATGTCAAGTAATAATTGGCTGTTTTATTTTCACACTATAATATAAATAATTCACATGATCTTGATATTACATTATTTCATTTCATTTTTAATCCATTTAAAATAAAATAAATTATATTTTAATATATAATTTCTAAATAACTAAATGAGAATTGAATATATTTTTTGTGATAAAGGGATAATTGTATATATTTTTGTTTAAAGAGAGAAGTGAATATATATTAAAATTCATGATTTGATTAGCTAAGATGCCCTTTCATAGATCTATATTTATAATATATAACTCTTGAATATATATTTTAAAATAGACAATTTTAGTTATTAATTCACAATAATGTATTTTTATAAACCGACACATTTTTTATTAACTTTTCTCTTCCATCTCATCAATCCCATATTTTGTACTAACTCTCATGTTTGTAACTTTCATAATATTTATAGTAATGTAATGAATGATTAATAATAACATTTAGAAATATTACATATATAAGAAAATATATTAATATGTAATGATTGCATATCTATAACTCTCACATAGTTTATCTGACTCCTATAACAATGAAATTTCCCTCTGTTTTAATTTAGTTATCGTTTTAGATTTTCAATGAAAATGTTTGGTGAATATTCCAGTTTTATCCGTTCTGTTTTAATGTTCTGACCAATGAAATATTTATAAAATATATTAATAAAACAGACAATTTAATAAATTTTTTTTATTTGTGTGAGAAAACCTTTAACGACAAGTAAAAAACCGGAGGAAGTATAAATTACATTAAACTAATAGATAGAAATTGATATAAAAAATAGTGTGTTTATTATCCAATTAAATAATAAATTTTCCATATGCTCTTAACTACAATTTTTCTTATAAATAAAAGATACATATTTTACTAACCCTCATATCTCAAATCTCAAATAATATTTTTATTTACTTAATATTTTCTTAACTAAAAATCTCCAAAATCATAAAAATAATATCCAATATCAAATGAAACTAAATCCGTGCGTAGCACGGAATGACTATTAATATATATATATATATATATATATATATATATATATGTGTGTATATAGTGTATCTCCTTTATTATATGCATGGTATTATTGTTATCATTTTAGTTATATTTCCCTCACACGTTGATACAAAGTACTAGTAACTTTATTCTGCTATGCCATTGTACCTTGTTTTCTCCCGAGATAGTATAAGAATTTTAGGTTTAAGAGTTTTGAATTTACTATGGTTGCTTGTCTCCGGTATTTGGCAAGCCGTGGTGACACTTGTTTGATTGGCATTTGGCGAGACCACTTGTCTCACTCAAACTTGAAATCTTTTAGTTATAAATACTGATCCAATAATCTTAGTTTTATAAATTTTAATTTTTTGGATTACCTTTAACACGACTTGTTCATGTTGTTGTTAAATTTGAAAGCTGAAAATTATATTATCCCCTCAAATGATAATAAATATTTATAATTATGTCATATATATAGTAAAATTAATTATGCAAAATAGAGTATATCTCTCAACTTTGAGTCGTTCCAAGTCTAAAGTAACTATACAATTACCTATGTAAACCTAATTTAAGCTGAATAAAATGACACCAAAAATCATATTGAGTCATTAAATAGTAACCTTTTGTTACAATTTTTTTGCCTCTGGAGTAAACAACAAATGGCACTGGATTCTAATTCTTAAGCTGACCAGAAAAAAAAATAAAAAAGAAGAAACAAACTTCTACGAAAATAGGAATATATTTTTGAAAATAATAAATTTCGTCTTTGTCTCACTCTCTCTCTCTCTCTCCAACTTTTTTGTAATTTCTTGTTTCTGCAGGAGGTAGGAACAGTGGTACAATAGGAGGAAGCAGCCGTCTCTGTAGTCTGTAGTCATTAGACGACAAATAGAGTCTGTCTCCGTACGTACAAAGAGAGCCACGCTTCCCTCTCCTCCCCATTCCCTGCACCTGACCTGACCTGACCTTTCTCTATAACAATCCCCAAATTCCCAAAATCTCTTGAGAAATTTTTCTTGTAAAACCCCAAAAATCACTTTCTTCTTCTTCTCCTTCTCCTTCTTCTTCTCTCTCTCTCTCTCTCTCTCTCTCTCTTGTTACTTTTTCGTTTTGTCCCTTCTGCTCTGTTCTTCCTTTTTCTCAGAAATCATAAAGGCTTCAACTTTTTCTTTTTTCATGTTTGAAGAGACGAAGAACAAGTTCATGGATTTTGGGTTTTTTCCTAGTGATTTGAGACAACGAGGTTCGTATTCTGATCTGGGTTTTGGTGGGTTTCCTCTACCGTCTTCTGTTTCCAATGGGTTTCACTTTTCCGGCCACCGTACAGCTCCTCCTCCGATCACAAACCCTTTTCTAAACCTCAACACTATGGCTTCAATGGCGGCGGATACTGATCTGGGTTTGTGTCAAAGCCTCCGTAAGCTTAGTATCTCCGATGAAAGGAGCAGTTTTTTAACTCCGGTGTTGAACCAATCTGGTTTTCACGGTTCCAGAAGCAGCTTCCATGGGTGTTCTAAGCTTGACCTGGGTCCTGAGGGTTTAGTACAGAGCTTTCATCATGGTGAAGCTTCTTCTATGCGTGGTTATGGTGATTTTCACAGGCTGGACCAAGATCTGATGAGAGCTCGTCGTGAAGGTTTTGTGCAGAGCTTTCATGGCGAATCTTCTATGAGTCGTCGTTATGTTGGTGTTGATGATGATCACAGACTCAGATTGCTTGGTTTACAAGAAGCTGGTAACCCTAACCCTAGCTTTAACCATCCGAGAGGGTTTACAGAGAACATGTCTCTTCGTAACAGAGATTACATGTTCGAGCATTTCAATCAACAAATCCGACGAGACGTTTCTCTGATTCCACAAAAGTCTCGACTAGATTTTCAAGAAAACGATGTGTTGGACCCATTGATGTACAGTGGAAACAGGACTGTTCCACCATTTTCAGCCATGGGAGGTTCTAGGGAGCTTGAAGGTCTGAAGAACAACACGTCTTTCGAGGAAGAATTACTGGATCTGCCACTAACCCTTGCTTCCATGGTTGATATCTACGGCTCTGTGTACTTAATGGCAAAGGATCAATTGGGTTGTCGATGCTTACAGAAGCTAATCGAAGAAAGAAGATTTCTTGATGTAATGATTATATTCGAGCAAGTGATTAATCATGTCACTGAGCTTGGAATGGATCAGTTTGGTAATTATTTCGTTCAGAAGCTTCTTCAAGTCTGTGATGAAGAACAAAGAACTCAAATCCTCATTAGGTTGACTTCAAAACCTGGACTTCTTGTCAAGATCTCCATCAACAACTATGGGTAAAGCTTCCTTACCCTTTTAACTGATGAGTAGAACACTTTGGAATATCATAGCATTGTGCATTTAATGTTTCAAAATATTGTTTTTATAATGACCTGAAAAAGTAAGAACTAGACACGTTTAGCATTTTTTTCTCAAAAGCAGAACTATTAAGGAGAGAGATGAAGTTTTTTGTTGCATATTTATGGGATTATGGATGAGATCTTTCTTTGTTCGAGAAAGAAGAAAACTAAGCTATTTTAGGAAAGAAAGAAAAAATCAGATCTTTGAGAAATTTGTCAGCTGCGTTCATAGAGAAAAAGGTGAATTGTTTTGACTGATTTAGACAAAACTTAGACCTTTGAAAAAAACATTTCAACTTCATGTGGTTAAACCTTTGACTTAACTTGATGGATCAAGTTTTTGGAAATCTTTGGTTTTGCTATATTGTGATTAAAGATGAAGGCTTTTTTGATTTGATGTTTTCAAAATGGGGCAGGACACGGGTGGTGCAGAAGCTGATTGAGACGGTGAGTACAAAGGAGCAAATCAGTCTGCTTAAGTCAGCTCTTAAACCGGGATTTCTCTCTCTGGTTAGAGAATTAAATGGAAATCATGTGATATTAAGTTGCCTGAGGTTCCTTGACCCTAATGATAAAAAGGTTTGGACATAAACTCTTCTTTATTTAACTCATCTTGTTGGAAATGTTCTTATGTCTTGGTGATATGTAAGTGATAATAATATATACTCTTGTACAGTTCATTTTAGAGGCTGCTACCAAGTTCTGCACAGAGATTGCGACTCATCGCCATGGATGCTGTGTGCTTCAACGCTGCATTTCATACTCGGTTGGGGAGCAACATGAGAAGCTTGTTGGTGAAATATCCAGAAACGCTCTTCGCCTTGCTCAAGACCCTTACGGGTAACAGTACTTATATATGTAGTTCTGCTAGAAGAATTCAATACTGTTATCATATTATGGTTAACCTACAGGTTCGTCTAAAGAACAAATGATAGGCGTTGAGTGTTCAATAAATTAACTTAAATATTATAGATATATATGTTACGTTACATAAATTGTTACTAAAATACTTAAATGGAAACGGGCTGGATATTGCTAGCTAGAACTTGCATTATTATTGTGAATGATGATCATATCTTCAACTTTGGATCTTCCTTTCATGTGTTGAAATTTGATGGCAGGAACAATGCATTATTATGGTGAATGATGCTCAAATCTTTAACTTTGGAGCTTTATAATATTGTTATGTGAAATTTGATGGCAGGAACTATGTGGTGCAATACATAATAGAGAAGAACGTTGGAGGAGTGAATGTAATGTTCCAGTTGAGGGGGAATTACGTGAGATTAGCTACACAGAAGTTTGGTAGCCATGTGGTGGAGAAATGCCTCAGGTATTATCCGGATAGCAGATCCCAGATCGTGCATGAACTCGTCTCTGTTCCAAACTTCGCACAACTTGTTCAAGACCCTTATGCGAATTACGTTATCCAGGCAGCTCTATTCAAAACCAAGGTCAGTTAACTCTTGTGATCACATTTGATGATTCGGACTCGAACAGATTAGTAACCGAACTGATTGGATTGAACAGGGCTTTGTTCGAGCGAGCTTGGTGGAGAAGTTACGAAGATGTGAAAACCTTAAGATGAGTCCATATTGCAAGAGGATATTCTCCAAGAACCTCTGGAAAAAGTGACTTTCAGATGTAACCCCTCACGCAAGAAACCAGATGTTGTTGTTGTTGTTGTTCTCATAGTAGGATTTGACTTGACTGTTTGATCTTTAATTACTAAAAGAAGAGCTCTTTTGTGGTCTCTATCTTTGAACCTTACAAGACGAAGAGCTCCTTTTGTTGTCTCTGGCGTTTGTTTGGTGTTTTAATTTCTTGATGTTGTTTGTTTTTGTAGTCTTGAAACTGTGACCAGACGAGTGATATGTTCTTTACTGGTATAATTTGTTGGTCTTCTGAGTTAAAAATCAAAATTGATTTTAATTTCAATATTTTTTCTTCTTTTAAAATAATTGCCGTTCCGGATTAGACATACATTTCTATTTATGTGAGCACTAAAGCATGAAACTTTATGGCCTAATCCATATGGTTATGAATTTATGATATACCCAAAAAGAAATCCACTAAAGTTCTCTGTCGTTACAAGCTACTACGATCCAAAACTTGTTCATCAAATAACAATACCTCTTCTCTCCTTACTATACCCGTCTGGCACTCTGAATCTTGTCTCCCTGCGTTTCCTTTTATGTCAAAACACAGAGCAACAATATTGTTCTACCTAAGGCAAGCACGTGAGGTCTGCGTGCTGATTCCCACGACTGTAGACTGGGCTGTTCAGTGGGCTTTATCTTTTGACCTTTCTATTAATAAAAATACAACTATTCATTCATACAAAACGTTTTAAGAACAGAGGTTCCATTGTTGTCAATAACATATGAAGAAGCTTAGTCGGTACAGCCAGACATGGTTTATAGCATTCTTTTTTTTTTTATAAAAAAGAAAGTACTATTTTATTTTTAGGTGATGAATGCGGCCGATGTTTATTTTTTATGGTTGTTGGTTTTAAGTGATTTTGGTTTTTAGATTTTGGCTTTTTTTTTATTTTAAACATATTTAAGTTTTAAAACAATTTTGAATGGTGAATTGTATTTCTAGTTCTTTTCTTTACAAACGAAAAAGAGAAGAAAATGATTAGTGAGTTTTTAATACTGAATCTTGAATATAGTGATTTTAGTTTTTATTAACAATTGCAAAGAAAAGCTAAAAACTGGTTTTTCTAACTTTTAGGAAATTTATTAATTCTAAAAGCTTAATGAGAAAAATGGTTTTTAGAAAACAAAATCCAAAAGCTATAGTAGAATCCACCATTATTGTAGCCCTAAAACTTTAACTCAATCACATGTGATATCTTACTGCACTTCCATAAAACCACACGGTAGCTAGTAGCTACTATGACGATCAGTCGATCAACCATCTTAATAACATTAAAAGAGAAGTACAAAACTGAATATGTCCAAAATGTTGGTTTTATTTACTTCAATTGCCACTCAATTAAGCATAATAGAGATAATTAATTGAAATTGACAAGGGTATAATTGAGTTATCGAAAATTCATTAAAAGATCCAATACTCTACTATTATAGGATCCTTAATTGTGAAAGCCAAACTATTTTTATTTTGGTTACGTCTCTATTTGTTCGGCTGACTTTATTTATCCCAACACAAAATATAATATATCTTAGATTTAATCTTATGAATTATCATATAAGTAAGATGGTCATAAGTCATAACATGTAACCGATGTAGGAAATTTTTTTTGGTTGTAGCTAGATCATATTTAATTATTTTACCTTTTAAATTCTAAATTAAACCATATTTAAAGAGTAGCTTTAAAATTAAATTACAATTATTATGACACACAAATTAAATTACAAGTATTATTGGTATATAACAAGTATTATGATTCAATCTTAAACTAAAAATATTAAAAGTGTTGAAATAAAGTAAAAATATACATAATCAAAAATTGTAAACGGATCATGTATTGTTTTTTAAACATGTCGTTTATTTTAAATCTAGATCTTATGTTTAACCGGATTTAGAACAAAATATCTGTTTATTTTTAAACTGGTCATGTAATTTGTGCTTTTTTTTGCAAAGAGCAGTAGAATTTTACATAATTAATAAATTTAATTGTTTATCACTTATCACTTGAAAATATAGTATCCTTACTTTTCAATTATAATAGTTGTCACAATTAAGAACATTAATGACATCAAATATATTAAAAACAAAACATATGATCATCTTTTATTTCTTTGTCCAAAAAAAAAATGATCATCTTTAATTTCTAAAAATATAGTATACATTGAAATAATAAATTATGTTATAAACCGAAAGTGTTATATCGCGTTGTATCACATCTTAATCAGTATCCACATTTAAACCTATCAATTTAACCAAAGTATGTTGGATTGATGCGACTATGAGTCAAAATAGTTCAATCAAAACACATACATTTTGATTTTCTACGTGTCAAAAACACATATATACTAACAGGTAGGATGATTTTCTACGGATTAACAATTTTTAAACATGTTGAAGGATGGGTCTATAGCATGATGGATTTGAACTATTAAACCAACACTAAAACTATTAACTTATTTCAAATATCATATAATTATAAACATATGTTGGAATTAATTAAGTTACAAATTATATCATGCATTGCAAAATATACCAACACATCAAAAAAAAATATATATTGTATTACTTTGACTAACATTTAAAAGTTTTAAATATAAGAAAATAATAAAATTTATTTATAATACAAAATAAAATATTCCACGGTGTACCGCGGGTTCGAACCTAGTATATATGGATTTGATTAGCCACATCTAGTCTTAAGATGTTTTATGATTGTAAAATGAAAATAGAGTATTTAATGATAATTTTTATAAAGATTGAGTAAACAATTAAAGAAAAATAAGCAAAACATACGCTAAATATAAACAAAACATAAGTGAATCGTCAACCCTCTTGTGCTGACGATTAGAAAACTTATGAGTATGTTTAGGGTTAATGGGGTACTAAATTCAATAGTGAAACTAGCAGATTTGATTATTGGGTTTGGTCTTATCTTAAACCATATCAGACGAGACCAAACTGCTTAAAGCAAAAAAACTTAACCGAATGGTTTGTGTGCATGAATCATGATTAAGTTGATTGGTATGTTTAAAATACCCACACCCTTAAACTAACAAATTCAAATTCAAACAAAGAATAAGGACATCTCTTTGTTTTGTATAATTTCACATAAAAACATACTAATCAGACTATTATAATAATTCATCTCTACCGAAAGAGAGAAGTAATCACATAAAAACTAACATTCCACAAAACAAAATATATTGACACATAATCATGGAAACACAAACTAATAACGTATTACTTATATATAAACTATATGTTTGGTAAAAGAAGTTAGAGAAGGGACAAGTTCTAAGAAAAAGCAGTGGAGATAGAGAGCATTGTTGGACGAGAATGTGGATCAGACTGTAAGCACAAAAGTGCAACTTTCAAAATCTCTAGGATCTCGTCTTTGATCTCTGCTGTCGGATCTTGTAGCCGGTGGTCGGAAATTTGTTTCAATGATAGAGTCGTGTCCGGAGGGGAAGATGACAAAGTTGAAACTAGATCTCCCGGATGCTCTCCTTTGATCACTTCTAGTGTTAGCACCCCAAAGCTATATACATCACATTTCTCGGTCACTTTCATTGCGTATGCTAGTTCTGTCACATCCAATTTCACAAACATATTAGATACTATGAATTTGTATATGCTGAATCCAAAACAGGATTTTTAAGCATAGACTCAAATCAAACCAAAAAGAGTAACCAAACAAAATCAGTTAGTATTTGAGAAAAAGAAACCAAAGTAAATTTTATTTCGTAACCAAATTTGTAAATGATTTATGTTACAAAATTTAGATGGTCTAATGTTAGATATCTAACTAATGTGTTCTTTTTGTTTTTGTAAAATTTTCATATATTAAAAAGCTGAACCAAATCAAAACTAAAACAAAAATTTCACCTCTAGAAATTTCATAAACGGATAAACCCTAAACAGACCAAACTACAAAATCTTCGTTTTTATTTGGTTATAAACTTATTCAGTTATTTGCAAATCCTAACTGTTTACTTTAATTTGCAATATTTTTGCATTTTTTCTTGGTTACACCTAAACCAAATTCAACCCATAAGCATAAGTTTCTCGAACCGAAACAAATAATTTTGGATTTTAAAATTTTTACATGGTTTAAACTTTAAACCAAATAAACCAAAAATGTCCACTCTAATAATCTAACGGGTGATTTCGACCCGACCCGAACCTACCCGGGTAAAATCCAGATCCAATTTAATTAACGGGTCAAAAAATGTACCTGGAGCAACGTAGCCGTAGGTACCAGCAACGGCGGACCAATTCGAAGAATCCGGCTTAAGAAGCTTCGCCGTACCGAAATCAGAGATCTTCGCTTCGTAATCATCACCGAGAAGTATGTTCCCACTGGTAATATCACGGTGAACAATCGCCGGAGACCGATCATGATGCATATACGACAACGCATGAGCCACACCTTTCACTACATTGATCCTCTTTCCCCAATCTAGCTTCTTCGCTTCGTCATCGCTCCCCAAAACCTTCCTCAAGCTCCCTCTCTCCATGTACTCGTAAACCAGGAAAGTGTTGCGGCGGTGCGAGCAGAATCCGAAGAGTTTCACGACGTTCCGGTGACGTATCTCGGTTAGTGCTCTGATTTCGTTTAGGAACTCTTGTTTTACCGATGGATTTGAGATGGATGAGTCTGTTTCTTCGTTTAGCTTCTTCACCGCCATGATTGCGTTTGGTAGCTTCGCTTTGTAGACTTTGCCGTGTCCCCCGGTTCCGATTAGGTGTTTTGGATCGAACTCTCCTGTTGCTTTGATGATCTCTTGGTATCTGACTTTGCCGTCGAAGCTGAAGATTGATAGTGTCTCGCCTCCTGATTCTGAATCTGTGTGTTCTTCGATTTGTTTGTTTCGTTTACGGAAACAGATGAAGACTCCGGCGCAGACGGAGAGGATGATGATTGCTCCGATGATTGGAACTAGTATGTAGATGATTAGGTTTCGATCTTTGTTTGATTTTTTCTTCTCTGTGGTTGATGAACATGGCTTCAAGGCTTTGTTATCACCACATAAGTCTCTGTTACCTTCTAATGCGTTTGGAGTTGCGTTTCGAAAGGCTGCGTTGTTTGGAATTGGACCTGAGAGGTTGTTGTTTGATACATCGATGTGTGTTAGTGCTAGCATATCTTTGAAACTTGGTGGGATTTCACCTGAGAGATTGTTGTGTGAGAGGTCGAGTCTTTCGAGGTTTTGCAAGGAGCTGAATTGTGATGAGATCTCTCCGTCGAGCTGATTGTAGCTGAGGTCAAGAGTTTGTAACTGAGAAAGCTTTGTTAAACCTTCCGGGATTGTTTGATCCAACTCGTTTCTGCTCAGGTTCATGTAATAGAGCCTTGGCAAGGAGTTGAGCGTTGCGGGGATTTCGAACCCGAATCTGTTTGAGGATAGATCAAGATACTCAAGATTGGATAAGAGTCTGATTCCTGAAGGGATTTTTCCAGATAGCTGATTCCCGTTTAGTTGGAGTTTTGATATACGGTTGATTTTGCTGATTGATTCTGGGAGCTGGCCGGTGATGCGGTTGGAAGATAGGTCGAGCTGACTTAGCTGTGTCATGTTCCAAATCTCAGGTGGGATGGCTCCAGTGATGCTGTTGTTGGAGAGGATGAATGCAACCAGCTTCTGACTTTGTTCCCACTTGGGTGAAAGTTGCCCATGAAATTTGTTGTTGCTGAGATCAATGAAGTTCAGAGTTGGGTAAACTCCGAAAGACTCAGAGAGATCTCCTGAGAAACTGTTTCCTTTGAATCTCACTCTGATCAAGCTCTTGCAATCTCTCAAGCTCTTAGGAACAGGACCTTCGAAGTGATTATCATCTAGCGTGAGATTCTCAAGCTTGCCACTTCTACAGATGGTATCAGGCAAGAAACCGGTGAAGTTGTTGGTGTCGAGTTGCAGGACGGTGAGCTCTGAAGAGTTCGCAATTCCCGGGGGGATCGGACCAGAAAGCTGGTTATCACGGAGGAATAACCATTCCAAAACGGTTAACTTGCCAAATGTATCAGGAACAGGACCAGTGAGTTGGTTCTCACTTATCTCCAAATCAATCATATTTTCCATGTCGCCTAGTTCCGGCGGAATCGAACCAGTAAGCTTGTTGAGGTAAAGATGAAGAATGGCTAGGTTTTTGAGATTTCCTAAGGTAGAAGGAATAGATCCGGTAAGCTTATTTGTGTGGAGGCTAAGGGTATCTAAAGCGGTCATATTACCAATCTCAGGAGGGATTTCACCAGAGAGCTTATTTTCAAACATGTTGAGAAGGGTTACATTCTTCAAGTTACCAAAAGTGGAAGGGATTTTACCGGTTAGGTTGTTTCTATCTAGACATAGCTCTTTAAGGTTGGGTAGGAAACCTATTTCTGGAGGAATTGAATCAGTAAGAGTATTAATAAAGAGGTAGAGGTTAACTAGTTTGGTAAGGTTTCCAAAAGAAGAAGGTATGGGTCCGGTTAAAAGATTGTCGTACAAGGCAATCTCTGTAACCTTAGTTAACCGACCGATTTCAGAAGGAATCGAACCATTTAACTTGTTCTCAACAAGATGGAGAGTATCAAGATTACTCAAATCACCAAGCTCAGGTGGGATTTCGCCAACTAACTGGTTAATGGACAAATCGAAGTAGACGAGTTTAGAGAACTTTCCCCATAGAGGAGATATAGTCCCAGAGAAACGGTTCATACTGAGATCAACATAAGTGAGGTTGGGGAGAGACGAAAAAGGAAAATCTTCGAAAGTACCTTCGATATCAGTATTCGTAAGATTCAACCGCACGATGCTACCGCGCACGCAGGCTACACCATACCAACTGGTGCAAAAACTGCTTGTGTTTGGATTGACCCAAGAAGATAGCTTTGAAGAACTTGTCTGGTTCGTGAAAGTTGACTTCCATTTCAGAAGAGCATTTGCTTCTTCAACGGTCGCGGAAGCTAAAAGAGAAGAGCTCAAAACTATGGATATAATCAAAAGAAGTTGAAGATCACAACCGCGAAGCATTCTCTATCTCTTGAATGAGATAAGTGAATTGGTAAGTTTTTTTTTTTGTTTTTGGTTCTGGGTTTGTGTTCATTGATACAACTTGCACATTACTGTTATCTTAGGTCCTTTATAAAATTGGGAATTCTGATTTCGTTGACTAGTCCGTGATAATTGACATATGGGTTGTCACTTGTTAATAGAGGACAAAGAAGTCAATAGATTGAATTCTCTCTTTAATTATTGGCCGTTTACTTTGTCAAATCTCTAAATTTATCAATTTCACCATTCACATTTATATCAAAACATATCACTGACCTATATATGTAATTGTAAGCTAATTGTTTTTCTATTTATGTAAAAAGATTAAAATATTAGTTAGTCAAATTCTTTGAATGTTGTATTTAATTAAACACTAAAATGGAAGATCGTGACATACTAACATGGTTGGTGGATTTATCCATTAAAAATAAAATATAAAGATTAGCCGCCATGTTTATTTGAATGATAGTTTTAATTATATTTTCCTTAAACTATAGTCTTGTTTAAAGAACTAAATTTATCTGTTTATCTTTTATAATGAAATCTATTAGACAAAAGTTGCAGAGTTTATTGCGTTATTTTTAACACCTTGTATATGAATCGGAACCTTAAATTGTTGAAGTGTATAAAACATGGACGCCTCTAAATATTTAACTACCATATATCCAGAAAATTTGTTTTATTTTTGTTAAACAGAGATTTTTGAAAACAACATAAAATTTAAAATTATTATGAAGAGATCTACGACAAAACTGGTTGACTTTTGAAAGTCTTGCACAAAACTAACTGGCCTCCCCAATGATATCTAATGGATCTTTCTTATTTTATTGAATGTTTTCAATTTATTTAAAATGTTTGTGTCGAACTTGTTAGTATATTGTTTTCTTAGGTCAGGTATTTTAAATTGTTATTATTAAACTAAACATAGCATTCGTTATTACATCTTGGGGTCTCTTTCACTAGTAATTATTTTGCAGAAAATAATGTGTGAAACCAAGTCGTTTTAGGTACATAAAGAAGTCAGACAAAACTAGAAATATTTTCTTCAGAGAAAATTAGAAACTGGACAAAAACATAATAGGAGACTTTAGACTTATTGATTGAGTAACGTATAGACTTTGCATGATTCTAGCTAATTAAGACTTACGTCGTTTTATCTACGGCATAGCCCGAGATCAATCACTTCAACATTGTGTAAACCGTAAACTAAAATCATCTCGACGATCAATTTGTAATGCATCATGATAATGATCAATCCTTTTGTAAAAGTAATCAAATTTTTAATGTAACTACTTTTAGTTTTTTTTTTCCAGAGATCTTTTTACCAGAATCAGGGCCGACACAAGTTATATAGCTGCCTGAAGCAAATTAATTTTTTTTTCCATAACTAAACAAAGAAAACAAAATATACTTCTAAAAATGCACTAGCTGGGTTCAAACTCGTCACTTTTGAGGGGATACTGCAGATTTTTACCGCTAGATCACACTAGTTTCCGAATATATGATGCTCATAAATCAAATTATAATTATCTGCTGCCTAAAGCCCTTGTTTTACGAGTTTTAGCTCTGGGCCGTGTCTGACTAGAATTGTAGCGGGAAAACAGCCAATTTCTCCATGAACTTAGCTACTTTATCGTATTCATACGCGAAATTTTGAGATGTGCCTGTAACTACCTGAACTTAATTAAAATTTGAATTTATTACACGAACAATGCAAATCCGGCTAAAACCATCAAATCGACAAATGGTGTTACTGTTCCGTTAACAAATGCTGACTGTAATGCCATGTTTGTAATTTTAGATGCCACGTCATTTTCAAAAAGAAAAATCCAAAACAAAGATATGGGGAATTGAACCCACAACCCGTCATATAAATTACCAAGTACATAACCACCTCTGCCAAGACACCTTAAGTTGTAAATGCAATCGAAATGATATATATAGATAATGCCTTTTGTCTTCTCCATTCTTCTTTGTTCGTCTCTGATATACAAAATTACAAATTCAGAAAGCTTTGTCTTTGTATTTCTCAATCAATTAATCTGGGGCTATAATCCTCCCAAGAAACCTGAATTAAAGAGGCAAACCGAGATTAAAGGCAACGTCTCTCTAAATTAACTGTCCATATTCGATTCAACTATTCTAGGAGATGATTCAAACTTTGGAGATGATAAAAAAAAAATGAAAGAAACAGATGAGTTTAAGCAATTAGTGTCAAAATCGATTGATGTAATCTCGTTTGAAGAAACGTTCTTCTTAATTCTTCTCTCTTTGTCTGGTTTCATTTTTGGGTCTTTTCGGTTTATGTGAGTCTGTGACTATGGGAAGTGGGACGACTAAACTTGATTGAGAATAGCTGTAAAATTGTTTTTTGCCTATATATACGACTTCGATTGTAAGTATAACAGAAGTTACCGTTGCTCTAGTGGTTATGTGCTTTGTTATTTGTACTAAAGGTTGCGGGTTCAAATCCCTTTCTTGTTAATATTTTGTTTTAGATTTTTTTTTGAAAATGACGTGGCATCTAAAATTGCAAACATGGCATTACAGTCAGCATTTGTTAACGGAACAGTAACACAGTTTGTCGATTTGTTGGTTTTAGCCGGATTTGCATTGTTCATATAGTAAATTCAAATTTTAATTAAGTTCATGTAGTTACAGACATACCTCAAAGTTTCGTGTATGAATACGATAAAGTAGTTAAGTTCAGGGGAATTGTCGTTTTCCCGTTCTGTGAGGACGAAAATAAATAAATCTTATATATATGCAAGATGGGTAATATGACTCAAGACATTGGGGTTTTAAACAAGTTCAAGAAAGCTAGCTTTAAATAATATATCATAAAGCTAGTCAAGCAAGTGGATATATATAAGAAGAAGATACAGTATATCACAAATCCAAGATTCAGCTAAATAGTCCAATCACATTGAAGACTTTATAGAAGTAAGACTTTTTATAGCAGTTTCACAAATCGAAGATCTCACTACTTACTCTATAGAAGTTAGTTCGCGTAGACAATAAATGCTTCAATATTATCCGTAACTCTTGTTAAACTGCTATAGTGCTTCAATATCATCCGTAACTCTTGTTAAACTGCTATAGACAAATCTAAGCATGAATAACATCAACTCTTCCCAGTAGATTTTCTCTACAGTCACACATTCATTTTTCAGCTGAATTTTATTTTTCCCTTTTTAATTCTTATATGCATTTACCAAAACAGTTTTGGACCTTTTTTTTATATATATATAAAGTATCTCCCGTTTTATATTTTGCAAATGTAAGATTTTTGAATAATGTTGACGGATAAATCGTAGTTGTTGGGGGTGGATCCACACCCCAAACAAAAGGCCCAGCTCAGGAAAAGTCCATAATAAACCCCCAATGGAAGGGAGGGTGTTATGGTCTTTTACATAGACGAACCGACACGACTCTCTATAAATACAGGCGTACGGCCTGCGTAAAAAAGGGGTCAGAGAAAAAGGAAGAAAAGTAATACAGTAAGTACAAGAACCTCAGCTCGTCCAAGCAGAAGTCAACGGTTTTGGAACCAAATCGCTCGGAGAATCGGCGAGATAACAGCTCGTCTATTATCCTTACCTACTTTTGTAACTCGTCTAAGTTGTGTTAAAGCCCGTCTTTTGTGTCTCGACATCAATATAATATAAGAGAACTTCGACCCTCCTTTGACCGAACTAAATATACTAATTGTGACTGACGCCATCATCAACAACTTGGCGCGCCAGGTAGGGGGAGCCAAGTCGAATTTCTCTGAAGCATTGAAGAACGGACCTACACCGACTAGACGAGATGACAATAATTGACAAGGAAAAGAGCAAGGAAGGAAGCTCGTCGGGGGGGACGACTACCCCGGCAATGGAACAAACGGACCAGGCAGTCCTCCCCACGCCAGACGCCCCAAGAAAGGTCGTGACGGTGGAAAGCCCGGAGACCTTTGTCATAGCTACAAACCTGACGACCCCGGCGACCGTAGAACCAACACAGGCCCCAACGCAACTTACTTTGCTCAGCAATCAGCCCGTCTCAAGCATAGACGAACTATTCCGCGGAATCTTAACACGCCTTGACCAGCACGAAGAGCAAACCAACAGCCGATTGGATGCACTCACCACGGCACAGTTTAACTCACAAGATGAAATCAATCATCTCAACAACGCTCGGCTCAACCCAATGAACTTCACCTCGGTAAGAACAACGCCATGGTCGTATGTGCAAACCAGCGGATTAGGACGTAATCCTGCCCAGCGCCCTATCGAGCGAAATAACGACGTGACTGATCTAACGAAGGACGCCGAGCTAAAAGAAATCAAAGAGCAAATGAAAGAAATGGCAGCGATGATTCAAAAAGCAACGAACAAGGCACCCGAAGTCGGACTCATGCTCGAAGCAACACAGCGAACTCCATTCTCTCGAAGACTCGCTACAACAACGGTCAGACGGGCAGTCAAGCCACGGCTGGGTCACTATGATCGACCCGCGAGATTTCTTGCTCACCTTTGGCGTAGCCCTCGGCCCTTTACAGTTCAGCCCGGTGGAATACGACGCTGGAGCTTGTCAAGTTTTCGCCGAGCATCTAACAGGAACCGCATTGAGCTGGTTCTCGAGACTCCCACCCGGATCAATCGATAGTATCAGGGAGCTGATAACTGAACTTTTGAAGCAGTTTTCTGTTTTGATCGAGGATAAGAATTCCCATGCCGACTTATATACCCTAACTGAGCACAAGGGTGAATCGCTTCGGTCCTTTATAGGGCGATTCAAGGAAATCTACGTCAACATTTCAATTCCGGACGCTGCCGCAATTGTCGCACTTCAAAATGCGCTCTGGTATGAATCTCGGTTCAAGGAAGAGCTGTCTTTAACGCATGTCGAGACCGTAGCCGAGGCATTACTCCGAGCTGCGAAACACATTGGGCTCGAGGAAGAGAAAGCTATCAATGCTAAGAAGCATTCTTCGGAGGCAAGTGCGATAACCAAACAGCCTGTAGCCGCAACTCCGAAAGTTGATTACGTCGAGCCTCGACAACACTTCATCAAAAACCAAGATCGAACTCGCCGAACCTTTGCGATCGGCGAAAACAAGTATATCCGGAAAGAGGGAGGTGAAAATAGTGCAACCCCGTATTGCGACTACCATCAGAGTACCACCCACACAACTGACGAATGTCATTACCTCCAGAAAGTCTTGATGGAGCGATACAAGAAAGAGGCGATAGTCGTCGAGCCCGACAGAAGCAAGACAGCCCGACCTGGACGAAGCGACGCCAAGCGTGCCGAAAATATCGCTCGAAAATTCGTCAAGGATTCAAAGGTACTAGCCGACCAAAGCGAAGACGAGATGGAAATTCAAAACCTACTCGCCGAACGACGCGAAGACAGCGGTCACGAAAAACGACCGCATACAGACCGCAAGCCCGACCAACGTCCTCCGACGATAAGACGAATCAACATGATAATGGGCGGGCTAGCCGGATGCAACGATTCGGTCAGAGCGATCAGAGATTATACTAAGAAAGCTGAAATGACGAAATCTTGGCCGTCAAGGTTCGAGGCTGAAGGCATGCCAATCACTTTCGACGAAAAAGATCTAGAAGGTTTGGATTTACCGCATAACGACCCATTGGTCGTCGAGCTCTTGATCGGCGAAAGCGAGGTGACGAGAATATTGATCAACACTGGAAGCTCGGTCAACATCATCTTCAGAGACGTGTTGGCCAAAATGGAAGTCGGCGAACGGGACATTATGCTGGAATGTCACTCTTTAACGGGCTTCGACGGGGATCATCTTATGTCCGTCGGCACCATCACCTTACCAATCTTCGTTGGGGGGATAGCCAGATACTTCCGGTTTGCGGTTATCGACAAGCCGACAATCTACAACGTCATCCTTGGAATCCCATGGCTCCACAAGATGAAAGCCGTCCCGTCAACATATCATCAGTGCGTTAAGTTCCCAACTTCGAAAGGAATATACACACTGCGTGGCAATCAGCAAACCACACGGGCCCGCTTCCTGATCGAGCATAAGCTTCGCACCGGAAAGAAATTATAGCAATCAAAGTAGCGGGTCAGCGACGATAGCGCGTCACCAACAGACGGAAGGCCGACTGCCGTCCAACAGGGCGTTGCCGCGGTCGAGGAGGTGAACTTAGACAAAAACGACAAGAAACAATGCGTGAATATCGATACAGAGATAACAGCCGCCATGCGAAACGAGTTGATACTTTTCCTCAAAACCAATATCTCGACGTTTGCATGGAGCGTGACTGATATGAAGGGGATCGATCCAAGTGTCACAACCCATGAACTCAATGCCGACCCAACGCATAAGCCGATCAAGCAAAAACGGTGTAAGTTAGGTCCCGAACGATCACAAGCAGTGAACGACGAAGTTGACAAACTCCTTGGCGCCGGGTCAATTGTAGAAGTGAAATATCCCGAGTGGTTAGCTAACCCGGTGGTCGTCAAAAAGAAGAATGGAAAGTGGCGAGTTTGCATCGATTTTACCGATCTTAACAAAGCCTGTCCAAAAGATAGTTTCCCATTGCCAAGAATTGATCAACTCGTCGAGGCAACCGCCGGCAACGAACTATTAACTTTTATGGACGCCTTTTCTGGTTACAACCAGATTCTAATGCACAAGGACGACCAGGAAAAAACGTCATTCATCACGGATAGAGGGACCTACTGTTATAAAGTTATGCCCTTTGGCCTG
The DNA here is from genome assembly GCF_030686135.1 of Camelina sativa. Classification (NCBI taxonomy): domain Eukaryota; kingdom Viridiplantae; phylum Streptophyta; class Magnoliopsida; order Brassicales; family Brassicaceae; genus Camelina; species Camelina sativa. The sequence goes on along the minus strand of NC_141881.1, from coordinate 13,017,032 downwards.
AAAAACGCAGGAGCGACGTACCAACGGCTAGTCAACAAAATGTTCGCCGAGCAACTCGGCCGGACTATGGAGGTTTATATCGACGACATGCTCGTCAAATCTCAACATGCAAAGGATCATATCACTCATCTCCGACAATGTTTCGACACCCTAAACAAGTATGGGATGAAGCTGAACCCAGCCAAATGCACCTTTGCAGTTAAGTCCGGCGAATTCCTTGGGTACCTGGTAACCAGACGAGGCATCGAGGCGAACCCAAAGCAAATTAAGGCAATCATCGATTTGCCACTACCAAAGAATGCCAGAGAAGTTCAACGACTAACCGGACGGATCGCCGCCCTAAATTGTTTTATATCCAGATTCACCGACAAGTGTCTACCATTTTACCAGCTTCTCAAAACCAAGGGCAAGTTCGAGTGGACCGAAGCCTGTCACAGCGCGTTCAACGAGCTAAAGAACTATTTATCGACCCCACCGATCTTAGCGAAGCCGGAGCTCGGCGAAATCTTATTTCTTTATATTGCGGTCTCAGAGTCGGCCGTCAGTGGTGTACTCGTTAAAGACGATCGAGGAGAGCAACGACCCATCTTTTACATAAGCAAATCACTCGATGACGCGGAAACTCGCTACCCAACAGTCGAGAAGGTTGCCCTGGCAGTCGTCACATCCGCAAGAAAGCTCCGACCATATTTCTAGTCGCATACTGTCGCTGTCCTGTCCAACCAACCTTTACGGTCAATACTGCACAGCCCGAATCAATCGGGTCGACTAACGAAATGGGCAATCGAACTTAGCGAGTACGACATCGAGTATCGAACTCGCCCGGCTGCAAAATCCCAAGTACTCGCCGACTTTCTGATCGAGCTACCATTTGGGGAAGCCGAACCAACACCCACTGACCCGTCAGATGACCGGTGGACCCTGCATGTGGATGGAGCATCCTCCCATCTTGGGTCAGGAATAGGGATTCGACTAACTTCGCCGACCGGAGAAATTTTGGAGCAATCTTTCCGTCTCCGATTCCAAGCAACCAACAACGTCGCCGAATATGAAGCACTCATCGCCGGGCTTAAACTCGCCAACGAAATGCATATCAAGCGGATACGAGCTTTTTGCGACTTTCAGCTCGTCGCCAACCAGTTCAGTGGCGAATACGACACCAAAAGTGAACCCATGGCCGCCTACCTTAATGTCGTTAAGATTTTGTCAAAACGCTTTGACGAATTCGAGCTCATCAAAATCTCCAGAGGAGACAACGCTCCGGCCGATTCTTTGGCAGCACTCGCGTCGACATCGGATCCCGATCTTCGACGAATCATCCCGGTAGAAAGCATCGATGCGCCGAGCATAGGTGAAACACATGCCGAGACTTGCCTCGCACTCCACCAGCCCAACGAAATCAGGACCACTTATCGAACGATGAGGTCATGCCGAGGATGCGAACCTGCATCTGACAGCGACGAGACAGATTGGCGAGTCGAGATCCGAGCATACCTAGCCGACGACGACGTGCCAGCAGACAAATGGGCTAAACGGAGATTAAAGGCCAAAGCCGCCCGCTACACCTTGATGAAGGATCATTTGCTTCGATGGACGACATCAGGAGATTAAAGGCCAAAGCCGCTCGTCCTCACTGATTATTTCACCAAATGGGTCGAGGCCGAGTCTTATGCGAATATCAAGGCCAGGGACGTCCAACTCTTTGTCTGGAAATATATAATCTGTCGCCACGGTCTCCCGTATGAAATAGTCACTGACAACGGATCGCAGTTCATTTTCCTGCAATTCGAAATTTTTTGCGCAAGGTGGCGAATAAAACTAAGCAAGTCAACGCCGAGGTATCCACAAGGAAACGGCCAGGCTGAAGCTACCAACAAAACCATACTCGATGGCCTAAAGAAAAGGCTAGACGCCAAAAAAGGTGCCTGTTCCGACGAGCTAGACGGAGTACTTTGGTCCTACCAAACAACACCAAGGACCTCCACCAACCAAACCCCATTCTCCTTAGCCTACGGGATGGAAGCAATGGCACCCGCTGAAGTCGGCAGTTCCAGCCTCCAGCGAACAATGCTCGTCCACAACACCGCGCTCAACAGTCAGATGCAAATGGATAGACTCGACGAGTTGGAAGAAGAACGAGACAAAGCACTCCTACGAATCCAGAACTATCAGCTCGCCGCGGCCAAATACTACAACAAGAAAGTCCACAATCGGCATTTCGACGAAGGTGATCTCGTCCTCCGTAAGGTCTTCGAAAATACTGCTGAGCCAGATGCCGGAAAAATGGGGGCTAATTGGGAAGGTCCATTTATAGTGTCTAAGGTCGTCCATCCCGGCGTGTACGAACTCTTAACAATGGGCGGAAAACCAGTGCCGAGATCTTGGAATTCAATGCACCTCAAGCGCTACTACTACTAAAAATCACCAAGCGAGCCCGGCTATGTCCAGCTCGTCTTTTCTATAGTTTGAATACACATGTAAATGTGAACTACGATCGGCTTGATCCCTCCTGATCGGAGGGTAGTAGGCAGTCCCACTCTACGGGACACAGCCGCCAATAATATAAATTTTTTTTTTTTTCCTCACAAGAGTGAGTTGTCGTTTGCAAGTTATTTTAGTCGTTACCATTGGCCCGGTAATGACCCGACGTTCCGACGTATTACTTTAAGCCGAGTCGCAACTCGCACAAAAGGGTAAGCCGACTATTAACGGTCGCCCCTGGTTATATCAAGCCGAGTCGCAACTCGCACAAAATGATAAGCCGACTATTAACGGTCGCCCCCGGTTATATCAAGCCGAGCCTAGCTCGCATAAAAGAGATAAGCCGACCATCAAAAGTCGCACTTTAAAAAAAAAAAAAAGAGAAAAGAAAAGTAAAGAGTAGAACTCTCAAGATTAGCATAGAATTTGACTTATTAAAAAAAAAAAGAGATACAACAGTCTGATGCGGGTGCCGACCCCATTACGGCACAAACAAAAAACAATAAAGGATAACAAGTCAATCAACTCCAAGGTCGGCACTGGAAGGCTCAATGAACTCTAACCCGCCAATTATGGTTTGCCAATGACGGCACGATTCCTTCATGTCTTTCAGCAGATCCATCAGGACAGCCGCACCTCGTCCAATCATATCCTCGAGGTACGCACGGATCCCTTCGACGCGATTACTCTCACTAAAGTAGTGACTTGTGCTCTCCAGTTGCAAAATGTAACGATGAAGCACGTCGATACGAGCTCGGCAGGCCTCGATTTCCTCCCGATCTTCAAACGGCCTTCGACCCAGGGAATCAAGGTCACCCTGCTCAAGTGTAGGGATCACCACTTCTGCAAAAAGATTCTTGCGCCGGGTACGTTCGTCCAGCAGCCGATCCAAGCGCCACTTTGGAACGAAATATCCTTCGTCAATCAGCGTTTCGAGACATTCCACTGTCCCGTCCACGCTACAGAAATCATAATAGCGTTCGAATGAACGACGGGTGGAGATGATGTAAGCTCTTAGCCGCTGGATGCGAGCATTATAGTAGCCGAGTTCCGATTGTATCACCTCGTCGGACCTAACGCCGAGTCGTTCCCGCGCCCTACGCAACCACGCCACTCTAGTCGTCACTGGCATCAGAATAATTTCCTCCTCCCTACAAAGACAAAGGAAACTCACCAAGACTAAACTGAAGTAAAAAGCAAAGACTATTTATAGAACGAAAAGCGCAAGTCCCAACAAACAAAGGCATTCAATGACCAGTAAGCAACGTTTCGAAAAATAAGGCATTAAATAGAGTAGGAATAAATGCCCCAAGGGCAGGAATAAAGTTTTTTAAGGGAGCCGACCCCTAAACACGGCGCATAAAAGTACGTGGGAGCCAACCCCAAAAATACGGCAAACAAAAGATAGTACGAGGGAGCCGACCCCTTGACACGACGACAACAGAGGAATCACGAAACTAAGCCAACAACCGGCGACTCATGCCCGGGAGTTGACGGACGTGGAAGTCCTTCGGCAGGACGATCCGTAACTTGCTCCTCGACTCCATCAGAAGGGTGGTCGTCGGCTCGCACCTCAGCTCCATCAGAAGGACGATCGTCAACCTTCTCCCGCTCGTCCAGTTCTTCACCCCCAATCTCCCCACTCTCCGACCCATCACTCCCACCCTCGTCATTACAGACCTCGGTATTCCCGCTGATTGGGGAAGCGATCCAAGTCGGAATTGGGGGAAGAGGCCCGGCAAAGATCTGAGACATGTCGAAGTCAGCTTCGGTAATATCCGGCAGATCGACCTCTTCAACCTCGCTCTTCAGTTGGCTCATCACAGCCGTAACTTGGTCCTTAATCCCCTCATCGAGCAAAGAAATCTGACCCTCGGCAACGAGCGTTTCGAGCATCTGGACGTTCCCAACAGCTTGGTTATACTCAAGAAACTTCTCCCGCGACGCTTCAACCGCTTCGGCGTAGCTTTTGTGCTTCGATAAGAGCCTTTGCACGCGACCAGCCACCTCGTGTAAAGCGTTGATTCGCTCGTGGTGCCCATACTCGTCACGTCGATCACTAAGCCTCCTCGTCTCCGAGTTAAGGGTGAGCTTCAGACTGTTATAGGCAACTTCAGACTCCTCAAGCTTCGTCATAAGGGAGTCTCGTTCTGTGATCAACCCGCTCCGGTGATGTTCGAGTTTGGCCACAAGGTCGCTAAGTCTCTGGTTGGACCGCACCGCCTCCCTCAGTTGCGCCTCGAGGCGCTCGATCCTCTCACTCGACGCCCCAGAACGCTCCCCTTCCAAGTTCCGAACACGACGCTCGTAGCGAGAAGCCATACGACTGATACGCGCAATAAACTATCAAAATGAAAGGAAATGACAATCATAAGAAAAACGAGTAAAGGAAGATTAAAAGCAAGTTGGTTTAACCGAAAAACCTCAAAGGACGCTTGAGCAACGTCGGTAACCGCGTCGGCCTCTTTCATCTTCTCAACTGCAGGAAGACGACCTTCACCAAAGTGGATCTTCCGAAATAACTCGGCACAAGATCGCGAGTCATCCGGAAATGGACGAGCCCCAGAGGAATGCGTAAAATTCCAGCTGAAGTCGACTGACTTAGACTTCTTCGATGGGGCAGACTGCTCTTGTTCAGGACCATCCTTCCTTTTCTGCGAATCTTTCACCACCTCGGCGATGCGACCAGGAGTCCCGACCACCTTCTTCCTTGGAAGTGTCTCCTCTAGACCAATGTGACGATTCGGGGGAAGGGATCTTGGACGCATCCTCGAAGGGTCGTCCACAAGTTGACGAGAGGAAGGAGAAACCCTTTTTGACGAGCCGAAGCTTGGAGGATTGGCACCCGGACGAGCATCATGACGGGGAGCGGAACGAGGCAACGGCTCCGGAGCTCGGCGATAACGAGCAGACGCGTTGGGAACACTCAAGTTCATCTTACCCATCGTCCCGGCTACAACACAAAGCAACGAAATTAATTGGAGAACTCAAGGAGCAGCAAAAAAAAAAAAACGGGTTCAACTACGCTAGGATGTACCTGTCTTTCTTCGAGGATCAGATGTCTTCCTTGAACGACCCTTTTTCGACTCGGTACCTGGCCAAACGTAAGGGCAGAAAACTTTGATCGCGTCTATCTTGGCTTGAAACGAAGAAGGGTGTGGGAGCAAACACCTTGGAACAACAACTAAAAAAAAAAAAAAAAGGGGGAAAGGTTAAGCACAACCAGAGAATAGTGCGAATAAAATATACTAGGCAAGAAGGGTCGGCTACCGGGTGAAGGGTTCCACCCAGAAAACCAAGGAATCGATGGATCCTCCAAAACCCCCTCACCGACTTCAAGAAAGAAGTACGAGCCCTTCCAGTTATATGTTTTGCCCTTGGCACCCTCGACGAGCATCGTCTTCCTTCCCGACGCTACATAGTAAATTCCAGGAGTTTTGTCTCGGCTCGACGGGTTCAGACACGTCAACTCTTCCAAATGGTCACAAGTGAGTTTAACCCCCGCAGCTTCGGCCATAATCGAAAGACCAACAGCGTTTCGAAAGGTCGCCGGGGCAAATTGAGAAATGGCCGCCTCACGACGAGCAAAATATGTCATCAGGAAAGACGGTAAAGGGAAGGTAAGCCCGCACTCGGTGAAGTACTTCTCCAAAAGGCAAATAAAGCCGGAAGGAGCATCCCAGGGACGCTGAAATGGTTATGGTATCAGAATTCTCGGTTCGGTGTTTAATTTCCGAATGCGAACTGCATCAGACGCCGCTCCCGGTTTCAACGTGGACGGAGGAAAATGAGAGAAAAGGTTCTCGGTTGGCAAAGGAACGTTGTCCAACTCGGGAAAGGATGGGTCATTGATCAATGGCTCGTCTATCAGGGAAGGAATCCTGCAAGGCAGACCCGACGAGCTTGGAACCGCCGACCCTGGGACGAGACGACGTCTCAACTCTTCAAATCGAGCCATGTCTGAACCCGCCGAAGACGAATCAGAGGGACTCCGAGAACGGCCCTCCCGACGAACGGACCTGTTAGAGCCATCAGATTCGGAAGTCGTCGCTCGTCGAAGGTGGCTCTCGACGGATGGATCGGACGATTGAGATCGAGGGGAGTTCATAGTAAAAGTACGACGCAGTAAAAGCAAAATAACGACGAGATAAGAAGAAGGGAGAATACCTGAACGATGAGCACCGAAAAATGCGAGAAGAAGATAATGAGAGAAATGGAGAAGTGATATTTATAGGAGAAGGACGAAGGATCTGGAAGGGTCATCATTACGACACGCGCCCAATAATGATATGATTTCCGGATCTCACGCGCGTCGATCACCGCACACAACGATTCGACCTCAAAAGTCGGGAACTGTTCCTTCACGCGCGACTTTTCGCTCCTTCACGGTTGTTCTTCGCCTAAAGACTACGAACTAAAGGGCTGGGGGGGACTACTGTTGGGGGTGGATCCACACCCCAAACAAAAGGCCCAGCTCAGGAAAAGCCCATAATAAACCCCCAATGGAAGGGAGGGTGTTATGGTCTTTTACATAGACGAACCGACACGACTTTCTATAAATACAGGCGTACGGCCTGCGTAAAAAAGGGGTCAGAGAAAAAGGAAGAAAAGTAATACAGTAAGTACAAGAACCTCAGCTCGTCCAAGCAGAAGTCAACGGTTTTGGAACCAAATCGCTCGGAGAATCGGCGAGATAACAGCTCGTCTATTATCCTTACCTACTTTTGTAACTCGTCTAAGTTGTGTTAAAGCCCGTCTTTTGTGTCTCAACATCAATATAATATAAGAGAACTTCGACCCTCATTTGACCGAACTAAATATACTAATTGTGACTGATTCCATCATCAACAGTAGTTGTATGTAGGGTTTGGTTTTTTGTGTGTTGAAGATAATGATCCATTTGAATTTTCTGCTTTTGTATGTATAGTTTGTGTTTGAAACAAATAATAATTTTAAAATATAATATCAAAACTTATATAGAAAAGATCCCAAAAAAGTGTCATGAGCAATTTAGCTAGAGGAGAGGAGTATTAATAAGATAGGTATGAATCTCGTATATACGAGATAAGGTCTAGCGAATATTGATGTATACCCAAAGGAATAATACAAGTCAACGAAACACAATTCTATTCTTTAACTTGACATAATATCAGAGTTGAGTTTCTAAAAAAAAAAAAACCTAGACTAGTAGATCTTTTTCTTTGTCTCCTCATTTCTTCTTCGTTTGTTTCTAAGTTCAAAGAAAGATGAGTGCATTTGACGAAAACTCAAATAAACAAGTTACAGTTGCAACTAAAGCCACCAAGGAAATAGCGGCCAGTTCGACTATCTTCATCCCTCTGATAATCCCAGATTAGTGATCTCAGAGTTACAATTAAACGGAGAGAACTATTTAGACTAGGCAACCGGGCTGGAAAACGTCCTACGGCCAAAGCGTAAGAGGTCTTTTATTGACGGCAGCTCACCAACTCCACCTATCACATTTGAAGACTACAATTAATGGAGAACAGTGAACATCATGATAGTGGGATGGATTCAGTCTTCGATCTCACCAAAGATCCATTCTACAGAGATGTTTACACCTGAAGCATACAGTTGTGGGTTGACCTAAAGAAGAGGTTTGCGGTTGGAAACTCTATCTGTGTGTATCAATTAAAGGCATAGCTCATCTCGTGTAGGCAAGAAAGTCTCTCTATTTTGGATTATTATGGAAAGCTTTCTTCCAAGTGGGAAGCACTCAACAATTACAAACCGATTCATGATGCGAGTATACCATGAACCGGAGGAGATTGTGCAAAGGAGGGTGTCCACAAGAACCATAATTCCTAACCGGCAGTACGCCTCTTAACCAGAACATTGCCTCGGTTCGGTTGGTTACATTTCTATTTCAGTTATTTCGATTTCAGTATTGTTAATAAGGGTGGCTAAGTCACCACTTTTCCCATTTCGTTCTTGCACTTTTCCACTTCCGTGTATTAAGGGATCGGATGATCTCCACTTTGTATTTTGGAATTCTATTTAAGAAATGAAAAAGACAAAAAGAGGTAGTCTTAACTACCCAAAGAAATATCGACCTTGTTTGTTCTTGTAACAAATTCTCTTGCTTTGAAGAGGGACCAACAATTGGTATCAGAGCACTTTTTATTTTCTTTTTTCACAAACACAATTGCTCTCAGACGATCCAAACGTAAAGGGAAGCTTACCGCGTCTCCGGAGTTCTCCGTCGAGCCGATGGCAACCCACAAGGAGCGGTTGGAGGAGTTGGAGACAAGCCACGGCATGATGCAGGATGAGATGCAGAAAATGACGGGGGCCGTGGTTGACCTGAAAGGAGATTTGGAGGACCGACATCGTCAGATGGAGGAATCCTTCAGGCAACTGATGGATGCAGTAGGGAAACGTGTGGGTGGTGTATCATCATCTTCACACCAGAGTCGTGGTGCAGAGAGACGACAACAAAAAATGATGGAGAATCGAGGAGAGTGTGACAATCCGTTTGCTTGCGACACAACCAACCTCAACGGCACATTGTAACGACAGGTGAAACTGGATTTTCCACGATTCCATGGCGGCGATCCAACAGAATGGCTGTGTAAGGCAAAACAGTACTTTGACTAACACGAAATACCACCAGAACAGTTTGTTCGTTTCACAAGCTTCCACCTCGACGGTGTGGCCAATGGCTGGTGGCAGGCCACAGCCAGGGCATTTCGCAATGATCGTGTTCTCAACACTTGGAAAGTGTTCGAGGGTGAGTTGTGGGCAAGATTCGTACCGAATGGCAGAGAAAACTTCCACGAAGCACTGAGATTTGCCAAATGGGATCGCTTAACGCATACCAAGAGGAGTTCGAAGAATTACAAAATCGGGGTTATGGCTGGTCTCAGGAGGCGTTGGTCGGAGCTTTCTTGAATGGTCTACATCTTTCCATCGCCACCGGAATCCAAATGTTCCAACCCAAATCACTCCGCGAGGTAATCAATTACGCCATTGATGGATGGCCAATTGCAACGCCAGAGGAAGGAGAACCGGAAACCGCCATTCAATACCAGACCCTTCACTTCATCGGCTCCGACAGTAACTGAGAGCCGCAGCTGTGACTCGACTGCTCAGGCATCAAAGAAATTGTCGTGGGAGGAGTTGCACAAGAAGAGGAGTCTCGGCTTGTGCTTTAGCTGTGACGAGAGGTACACGCCGGGGCACAAATGTTAGAAGTTGCAGCTCTTACTAATGGAGAGAGATGAAGGGGGTGACGACGACGATTTGGTAGTGGCGGACGGGGATGGGGAGCCAGAGATTACACTCAATGCTCTCACTGGCTGGGACTCACCAAAAACACTTCGGGTCCAGGCAACCATCAACCGCCGACACGTGGTTACCCTAATTGATAGTGGATCTACACATAATTTTCTCAGCGAAAAGGAAGCCAATCGTCTGAACCTCAAACTCACGCAAGTCAAGCCATTTCACGTACGCGTTGCTGATAGCAACCCACTCCGGTGTACCGGGAAGTATCAGCAGGTGGCCGTGGATCTCGGCGGTGTCACGTTTCACATCGACCTCTATAGTTTTCCTATAACCGGTCTGGATTGCGTATTGGGTATCCAATGGTTGGAGCTGCTGGGCCCAACTACGTGTGATTGGAAAGCCCAATGGCTTAAGTTTTCTTGGGCTGGTGACGAGCACACACTACATGGGCTTAACCAAGGCGAGATTAAGCAGGCCCGACAAGTCGAAGTTTTTAATGAGGCCCGAAAGGGACAACTCTTGTTCGCTCTTCATGTTGCCGACCAGAACGACGCCGTTCGTGCCATACCAGAGGATCTGCAACCTTTGGTCGACGAGTTCAGCGATGTGTTCAAGGTACCATATGAGCTTCCTCCCTACCGACAGATTGAGCACCATATCGCACTGAAGGAAGGTTCAGACCCCATCAATGTCCATACTATTTTAAATATAAAAATTTAATATTTTATTTGAATACTTGTTTTGTTATTTTATTTATGTATATTATCTTAAAATTATTAAAAATTATTAATATTTTTAGACAAATTAAATTACTATAAACATATTTAATTTTATTAATTAGTTATATTATATAATATATAACATATTTTCAATAATTTAAAAAACATATTATGAATAATAAAATTATAAATACCAATATAGTTAGTTTCATAATATTAATATTTTTTCTTACTCTTATAATTTGTTTAATCATACTAATATTGTTATTGTATCAACTAATATTAATTTGAAATAATAGAAATAACAATTTAAAACTATGCAAATTGGAACTTGTTAAATAGCTAATTTTATTTTATGATTTATAAAAAAATTAAAAATTAAAAATAACAAAAAATAAACTGTTTAATTAAGATTTTATGTTTTAGTAGATTTATTTTATTATAATAAATTATATCAACTTAGGAATTGACATGTGTCACATGATAAGAGGATCACATTAGTTTCTCAAGGTTATACCTTGAGAATCAATTCTCCCTTGTTTTTATTAAAAAATTATTATTCTTTTCTTTTTTATTTATTTTTATTACGAGAAACTCTCTCAGAAACCCCCAATGCACTTAATGCCAAAATTGAGTCAGTTTATTACAACGACGTGGTTAAAGATGATAGATGAAGAGAAGCAATGGCTAAAGAGATAAAAGCCTTAGAAGACAATGAAATTTGGAGTTTAGAAACATTGCCAGCAGGAAAGAAAGCTCTTGGCAATAATCAGATTTACAAGCTAAAATATGATGCTGACGGGTCGCTGGAGCGGTACAAAGGAAGACTTGTAGTTCTTGGGAATCATCAAGTCGAGGGTGAGGATTTCATTGATACTTTTGCACCAGTTGCAAAAATAACGACGGTGCGTGCGCTATTAGAAGTGGCCGTAACAAAGGAATGGACAGTTCATCAAATGGACGTTCAAAACACATCTTTACACGGCCAAACATCTGATCCAGAAAAGGTTTGCAAGTTGAAAAAGTCACTATATGGTCTCAAACAAACACCACAATGTTGGTTTTCAAAGTTGTCATCATCTTTTATTAGTTATGGGTTAAAACAGTTATATTCCGATTACTCACTTTTCACATACATAAGAGGAGAAATAAGTATCCGTGTTCTTGTTTATGGTGATGACTTGGTCGTGTGTGGGAGTTACCGATATTGCTTAAGAAGTTCAAAGATTACTTGAGCAAATGTTTTATTATGAAGAATTTGGGTTCACTTAAATATTTTCTTTTGATTGAGGTGGCTAGAGGACCAGACGGGTTCTTACTTTCCTAAAGAAAATATTCTCTTGATATTATAGCTGAAGTAAGACTGCTTGGGGGTCATACAGTATCATTGACAGTGGAACAGAATCACACGTTACTTGGTAATAACGGACCACCATGTGATGATCCTGCAATGTATAGACATATGGTTGGTCTGTTAGTATATCTACGCATTACACGACCAGAGCTTTGTTATCCCATTTATTTTTTATCTCAGTTTATGCATGACCCGAGACAAGCTCATTGGAAGACGCCAATTTGCGTGACTCAATATCTCAAAGGAAGTCTAGGACAAGGCATTGTTCTTTAAGCGAATGTACAGACTATAGTTACAGCGTATTGTAATGCTGACCTTTCCGGTTTTCCGAAGACTCGACGGTCCCTCAGCGCTTATGGTGTCATGCTTGGAGAATCATCTATCTCATGGAAAGTCATGAAACAGAAAACAGTCTCATTGTCTTCCCCAGAAGCAGAGTATCGAGCAATGGTAGAGGCAGTAAAGGAACTTAAGTGGATTACTATGTTGCTTGGTGATCTTGGGATTCCGCCTATTGCTCATATGCCTCTCTATTGTGACAGTAAATCTACATTGTATATTGTGTCAAATCTAGTGTTTCATGAACGGACCAAACATATTGAACGAGATCGTCACTTTTTAGGGACGGAATCACGGATGGCCTCGTTGCAGCTTCGTATGTTTCTACGCCTGATCATGTTGCGAATTTGTTAACCAAAGCATTGAGTAGTTGATATGATCATGAGACCATCCCAGAAGATCCTTGAGTCTTGTTCAACACGAACAAAGTTGAAGATCATTTCTTCCATCCAAACGACTATTTAGGATACATTCTTACCTCATGTGGAGCATATCTCGAAGTGGATTCAGTCTAATTAGAGTTCGGATGAAGGAGTTATTCAATTTACAAATCAGGTAAACTCATGGCTACGCGACTTCAACCTACAAGCATTCAAAGGAGGATTCCAACCAAGTCAGAAGGATTGAAACTATGAACCAAACTGTTATGAAATCTTGATCCATTCTAAAACCATGGAGAATTGGAATCACATTAAGATTAATTCATATGTAAAAGATATGGATATTTCAATTCAGTGGATCTGTCCTACTCCCAGTTTCGCGTCTGAGCCAAAGTTCGTGTTACACAGACCAATTTAGCAACAATTTAGACACGAAATCAGTTGGAGGATATCAATGTGTCTCTTATGTTTCCAACAATCCCAAGAACACAAGATTTGGCCAACAAACCACAAAGTTACGCATCATTTGCCAAAGAAGGTAAATCTAGTTCTACACTTGAAGAGTTTTAGGTCCAATTGGTTTAGGAGCTTCCAGAATCATGTATGGCAACCAGGATTTGTTTCTACTAAGCCCAAGATGAAGAAATGATACAGTCCATGTTGTTTCTCATCAGCAAATTGGATCAAGGATTCAAAGAGATAAAAGATCAATGATGTACTTAATGGGCTAATTCAAGAGCTTATGGCCAAAGAGAGCATGGGAAAATCTGTTGGGGATGATACCTTTCAATTCCAGCCCACTTTGAGCCTAATTCAAGTTCAAGAAAGCCCAAAATAATCACTTTATTTTGTGGTCAAAGAGGAGTGATAAAATTAGAGTGATTCTCTTCACCTTGGGAAGGGAAACACTAAGAATTGGGTCTTCATTCAACCATCTATCTTAATTGTCTTTTTAGTTTCAAGAATGGTTAATACTTGGCTTTGTTACCAAGTTTTCTTTTCCTATATAAACTCATATAAGAGCAATAAAATAATCAACCAACTTTTTATAAAACCTTTTCTTTTTGAGAGTGATTCTCTTCTGTTCTTTGTGAACAAAACCGATTGCTTGGTGTGATTCCAACAATCAAAACCGACTGCTTCGTGTGATTCTAACAGTCAACAAAACCGATCTCCTTGGTGCGAGGCTGAGAGATCCGATCTTTTTGGTGCGAGGCTGAAAGATCAAACCGGTATATCAAGAGTTTTTCCGCAACTCTTGTGCGACCATTCATTCTACCATCCTTATTCTTGAGGCTTCGTCGTCTTTAGATTCAAGGTTTCTGTATCTACCAACTCGAAAGTGCCTATTCCTTGGGAAAATCATATCAGTAGTTCTATTTTTTAATATTTTTTTCTAAGTAAGGAGTGTCAAATTTACACTTACCAACTTGAGAGGGAGTGTTGCATAGTATATACGAGATAAGGTTTAGTGAATATTGATGTATATCTACTTATGTGTATTGTATATAAGGGCAAGTCACCCAAATGAATAATAATACAAGTCAATTAAACACAATTCTATTCTTAAGTTGATAGTTATGCATCACAAATCATGAAATGATGCAAGAATGTAGAGTTGAAGAACATCCGGTTTTAAGATATATCAAGGCAATAAGGGGATCATTAGATGCAAGAGAACACCACTTAGTTAAGCTCATTAAGTTTGGGCCATTTTTTTTGGTTTTAAAGGTGTAAAAATTACATCATCTATTGGTTTTATCAAATCATTTTTTATAAGAAAATTTAGATTTCATAGATACTGAGATTTACAACGCAGTGTGTCTAATTGGCGATGATAGAGCTCCGGGTCCAGACGGATTAACTGCAAGATTTTACAAAGAATGATGGGACATAGTAAGGACCAGATGTGGTTCGTGAAGTTAAATATTTCTTCTAAACATCTCTGATGCGACCATGTATTAATCATACAAACATATGTATGATTCCAAAGATTGAAAATCCAAATACACTTGCGGATTTCAGACAAATAGCCCTATGCAATGTTTTATACAAGATCATTTCAAAATTTCTTGTGGCACGACTCAAACTCCATCTGGATGCAATAGTCTCTGATTCCCAAGCAGCCTTTATTCCGGGAAGAATGATAACTGACAACATAATGGTGGCTCATGAACTGATGCATGCTCTAAAGGTCAGAAAGAGAGTGTCCAAAACCTACATGGCTATTAAAACTGATGTAAGCAAAGCTTATAACAGAGTGGAGTGAAATATCCTGGAGATGACTCTAAAGCTATTTGGCTTTTGTGATAAGTGGATAAGTTGGATAATGGCTACGGTTCGAACAGTACATTACTCTGTCTTGATTAATGACTCTCCTTTTGGGTCGATCCAACCAGAAAGAGGAATATGGCAAGGAGACCCACTCTCTCCTTACCTCTTCATATTATGTGCAGATATATTGAGTCACCTAATCAAAACAAGGGCTGCATCTGGTGACATTCGCGGAATTCGTGTAGGCAATGGCGTTCCTGCGATCACACATTTACAATTTGCAGATGACTCTCTGTTTTTTTGTCAAGCAAATTTCAGGAACTGCAAAGCATTAAAGAAAGCTTTTGATGTATATGAGTACTACTCTGGTCAGAAAATCAACACATCTAAGTTAGTGATTACTTTTGGTTCAAAATTTTATGGATCCACTCAAAACAGACTAAAAGGAGTTCTGCAAATTCCAAATTATGGAGGTAATGGAAAGTACTTTGGTCTACCAGAACAATTTGGGAGAAAGAAAAAAGAGATGTTTGAATATATCATTGACAGGGTCAAAAAAAGAACTTCTAATTGGACTGCTAAGTTGCTTTCTCCTGCTGGAAAAGAAATTCTTTTGAAAATAGTAGCTGTTTCAATGCTTGTGTTTTCCATGTCTTGCTTTAAACTTCCTCAAGGCGTTATTGATGATATTGAGACTCTGCTAATGAGGTTCTGGTGGGATAAAACTTCTCAACATAAAAGCATCCCATGGGTTGCTTGGAGAAGACTACAGTATTCAAAACGAGAAGGAGGCTTAGGCTTCCGTGATCTAGCAAAATTTAATGATGCTCTTTTATCTAAACAAGCATGGAGGATAATAAGAAATCCAAATTCATTTCTGGCAAGATTGTTAAAGGCAAGATACTTCAAAGACTCTTCCATTTTAGATGCAAAATCTTAAAAATACCAATCCTATGGTTGGTCATCCATACTTGCGGGGATTGATTTGATAAAAAAAGGATCTTATTGGGAGCTAGGAGATGGAGCTGACATTCGAATCGGGAGAGATAACTTATATAGCGATTGATCCTCCAAGACCAATCCAAGTCATATAAGAAGTAGCAGACCACCCAATCAAAGATTACATATATGCAGCAGGTAATAACCGTTTTTGGAACAGCGAACTACTCAATGCTCACGTCTCAGCAGAAGATAATAACAGACTCCAGCAACTGTTTATCCCATCAAAAGTGTGTGAAGATAAGCTTTTTTGGAACTATCACTCATCCGGTGAATACACTGTTAAATCAGGATATTGGTTTGCTACACACGAACAAGAGTACAGACAAGAGTTACCTCCAATTCAACATGGTTCAGTCACAATCAAAAACAGGATATTGAAACTGCCTATTCTTCCGAACGTAAAACATTTCCTATGGCGAGTACTATCCCAAGCTGATGAGACAAAGACTAGACTAAACACTCGGGACATGAACCTAGATCCAACATGTTCACGATGTGAACTACATGATGAAACAATTAATCATATCCTCTTTGAAGGCCCGTTTGCTCAATTTGTATGGCGGTTGGCTAATTTATCAATTATGTCAACCATGCAATCCCAATCCAATATGGAAAACATCCTCACGGACTTCCTGGGCCTTCAGCTGCATAGTACATTATCGACTTATCAAACTTTGATTCCTTTCTGGTTAATGTGGAAAATTTGGAAATCACTATCGACTGACGAAACATGCATGTTTTTGAGAATTACAATGATAGTCTGACGACAATATATATGCAGACAAGGGCTGAAGTTCAAGACTGGATAAGAGCGACAATTAGACAAGGAGAACACTCTACCATACATGATCTTGCATTACACACAACCCGTTGGTGTCCTCCACAATCTCCATTTATAAAATGTAATTTTGATGCTAGATTTAATGAGGTGGATTAACTAGTAACATGAGGATGGATTATACGAGATCATACAGGGGAAAGCTTAGCATGGGGAGCAAGCAAATTATGATCAGTAAGATCTCCTTTAGAAGCGGAAACAAAGGCATTATTAGGAGCAATACAACAAGTATGGAGAAGAGGCTTTACTTCAATCATCTTTGAAGGAGATTGTGCAATTCTTATTAACAACATCAATGGTCGATCGACAAATGTAGCTATTCGGAGTATTTGCATGGACATAGCATTTTGGGCAACAAAGTTCAAGGATACAAGATTTGAATGTGTACGACGCTCTTGTAATCAATCAGCTCATGTACTAGCAAGATATGGATGTACTCATGCAGTTTTTTATTCTAGTTCTGTGAACAAACCTCTTTGGTTAATCCCAACCTTATATCATCCTAACATTGATTAATCTCTTAATATAATACCTTTTGATGGAAAAAAAAAATTTAAATGGTAATTTTAAATACTCATCATTTGGAACATGTTCAGCATATGTTTACTTCCATTAAATTTTAGGGTTTGTTAGTTTTTTAGTACGTTTTAAAAACTTAATTAGAATTGTAGTCACTTTACTATTTACAATTGGAAAAACACTTTGTTTTGCACTGTTACACTAATAGAATGAGTTGTGTAATAGAGTTTTGGGTGTGTTGTGTAAATTACCAGAGAGGGTTTTTGTGTTTCTCTCTCCCATCTATCTCTCGTTTCTCTTTCCATTGGATCTTTGCATCTTCCTTCTCTCTCACCCTCTATCTCTTTTTTTCTCTTATTTGATCTCTCTCCTCTTATTTGATCTCTCTCTGCGCTTTTGCAGCTCTCTGATTCTCTCTCTCTCTATCTCTCTCTCTCGCCATATCTCTCACTCTATCTCGCCATATCTTTCTCTCTCTCTCGACAGTAGTCCCAAACAGATTCGGAGCTCCACCGTCTCACCCATTTAGGCGCTGAGGAAGCGCTAGATGAAGGTGGTGGTCTAATGGTCTGTCACGATTTGGCTATAAACGGCAAAGAAAATCGAGAAATTGAAACCACTAAAACCTTGTTTTGGTTATTGTTATGAATCCATTGGTTAACGGTAGATTTATGTTATTTTGTTAAATTACACAAAAAAATGATAGAAAAGTGGAAGCAAAAGGGAAAATCTGAATTTAGAAAACGCAGATCGTGGTGGCTGTTAGGTTTGGGGAAGAAGATGACTTAAGGAGTTAATTACTATTTTACCCCTCCGTTTAGTTAATTAAAAAAAAAGAATACATTGGCAGAATCGGACCCTAGACAATTTAAAGTTAAACAGGTCCATCTGACCATTGGGCTAAAGTAACTTTACGTCATAATTCGTTAAAAATAGTATATATCGTAATTAATGAAAAAAGTAGGTAATATTGTTTGAACCCAAGTGGATAGAGAGTAAACCAAACTGTATTTACCATTGAGCTATAATACTTTTCATGAAATCTTAACGATTATGACTTTATATAACTTATTTACTGAAAATATGAATTTATCTTTTAACGCTTAGTTCCCGATTTAATGTAATGAGAAATAAGATGTATAATCATAATTAAGATAATTTGCAACAAAATTTAATTAACTATTTTATTTTCTGTCTAGTAATTTTTGTGTACGGTTTAAATCATCCAACATATTATATAGATTCAAACCATCCAACAATATTTGTGTACGGTTTAAACCATCCAGCATATTAGATAGATTCAACCGTCCAACAATATTTGTGTACGGTTTAAATATCTAACATGTTGGATAGATTCACACCTTCCAACAATATTTGTGTACGGTTTAAATATCCAGCATGTTGGATAGATTCACACCATCCAGCAATATTCTTGTACGGTTTAAACCATCCAGTATGTTGGATAGATTCACACCTACCAGCAATATTTGTGTACGGTTTAAATCTTCCAGCATATTGGATATATTCAAGCCTTCCACTAATATTGTGTACGGTTTAAACCATCCAGCAATTTGGATATACTTTTTCCCATCCAACAATATTTGTGTATGGTTTAAACAATCCAGCATATTGGAAAGACTCAAACCGTCCAACAATATTTATGTACGGTTTAAGATCATCAAGCTACATATTAGTAAATAATAAATTTCTGTAACGGCAGATTTTAATCATACAAATTTTTGGTTGGACGAATATGTTTATAATGAATTCTTTCTTTCAAGTTCAATAAATTCATGATTTTCTTATCCGTTACTAGGTTATATAAGATCATAATCGTTATAAATAGATAAAATCTATAGTAGTACAATGGTTAATGAGGTTGGTTTTAATACATGCACCTGTGGTTCAAACTACATTCAGCTCCCTTTTGAAAAATACTTAGGTTCATCCCTAGGGGTGAACCTCTCCATTCACCCCCTCTTCTCTTAGCCAATCAGAATCTTCCATCTAATATTTTATTTCAAAAATAAATTAAAATTAAATTAAAAAGCAAACCAAATTAAGGAAACAAATTATGTATACTTTTAATTAAGGAAAATTAAATATTGGCTTGGTTTAGATTTTTAAACTTAGAATAAAATTATGTCGGTTTGGGTTTACAAATGAAGTGGTTAGGGTTTAGATTTTTAAACTTAGAATAAAATTATGTCGGTTTGGGTTTACAAATGAAGTGGTTAGGGTTTAGATTTTACAATTAGAACGAAATTATATGTCGGTTTGGGTTCACAAATGAGATAGTTAGGGTTTAGATTTTACAAGTAGAACAAAATAATATGTCGGTTTGGGTTCACAAATGAGATGTTAGGGTTTAGATTTCACAATTAGAACGAAATTATATGTCGGTTTGGGTTCACAAATAAGATGGTTAGGGTTTAGATTTTATTAGTAGAACGAAATTATATACGGTTTGGATTCACAAATGAGATGGTTAGGGTTTAGATTTTATATATGTCCGTTTGGGTTTATTAAAGTACGGTTTAAGTTTTTTAATTTTATAATAATGTATACAGATTTTATTGCCTTATTTTATTAGGGGGTGAATGGAGAGGTTCATCCCTAGAGGTGAACCCAAGTATTATTCCTCTCTTTTTACCCCTTTTAATACCTTTTAATTAAAGAGGGATAAAATCGTAATTAAGCTATTGGTTTCTTCTTCTCCATCAAAAACCCTAGCGTCGTTTCTCTGAAGTTTTTCTGTTATTTTTATTTTTTATTTTCTTGCTTACAGTTTTGTTAAGTTCTCACAAAAAACCATAGATCTATCACTAACAAAGAGATTTATGAACATAAATCGAAGTTTTAAGTGATTTATCTGTCGGACCAATTTTTCCACAGCCGACGGTCATATCGCGGCGGCTCATCTTCCTTCACCGCCTGTTCAGCGCCTAGCCAGGCGAACACTCTGATTTTTACAAAACTGAATCAAATTTAGGAGAATAAGATAGAGAGATTTTAGAAATTAGTAAAGTTTGATTATAGATTGAAATGAGATTCATGAGAGATGGCAGTGAGAGTTATTCTCTGTGAATTTGAAGAGTCACCAAATCTAAAAAAAAACTTTATGGCAATGGAATCGAAGAAGGTAGAGAATTCTTTTTTTCTTTTTAGAAAAAAGACAATGGCACGATATGGTAAATATCCAATTCTTTGATGGCATATGGGTCAGGACAAAAGTAGCTACAATCTCCAATTATAAATAATGAACGTACTAGTTTTTTAATTATGTTTTGAAAAGGTACTAAACAGGCGTGCCACGTAGCTAAAGCTCGTAAATCAATAAGCAGCAGATAATTATAATTTGATTTAGAGGCATCATATATTCGGAAACTAGTGTGGTCTAGCGGTAAAAGTCTGCAGTATCCAGAGCCGTGACAACGATAATAAAGGCCGGAGGCACAACAGATGAATTGTAAAAATCAACTTAAAATTTAATTGTGTATGCTATATGCATGTTTTCTCAAAAGTGGATAAAAAATAGAATTTAGGATGCCCGTGAATATCATTTTAGCAAGTATACAACATCTAAAACAATTCAATGAACAATAAAATGAAAAGTCCATATTACTTAACCTCATTTTTAATTTCAAAGCTTAAGTTTAGTTTGTGTGAGTAGTTTTATTTAAGAGTAAATTAGAATTGTACTTGATTATATATGTAAAATCACGTTTACATACATAGTATGGGCTAAACTTACAATAGTATTATTTTAAAATTGGCACTTTAATGTTTCTAGGAAAAGAGAGGCCGTAGGCGAATGTTTAAAAACTTATAACTAACGCACGGCTCTGGCAGTATCCCCTTAAGAGTGACGAGTTTGAACCCAGCTAGTGCATTTCTAGAAGTATATTTTGTTTTCTTTGTTTGGTTATGGAAAAAAAATTTCTTTTGCTTCAGGCAGCTATATATCTTGCGCCGGGCCTGGTACTAAATTTTCTATTATCTCTAAATTTTAAAACAACCGGTGTATGTGTTTTGCGTTAGAGACATTACATGGCATTACAAAAAAATAGTCTGAACGTAGGTATTACAAAAAAATTCAGAAAAACTAAATAAATAATCTTGTTATCCAAATGACCATGACTAAACTTTTTAATTTCTAATCAATAATTGACCATCGTTGTCGATCCATATAAATATAATACACCAACTCTAGTCGTCAGTCACAAACTTTAATTATAGGTTTTATAATATAGCAGTCAAAGAGTTTGACTAAATCATATTTTGTCATTTTACACAAATAGAAAAGAATGGCTTTGATAAGATGTAAAATGCCATGCATCACCGGTTGTATGTGTTTTCAGACTATTTTTTTGTAATACCTACGATCCATGCAGCACTCCATCGATCCGACTATTTTTATTATGGGCTTAGGGCCAGGCTGGGCCTATAAATTTTCTTCTGCAAATTTTAATTGAAAGCCTTTTTAGCGAAAAAAAACAAAAAAAAAATATTGCAACGATTACTTAAAAGGTTTAATTTCATTTTCGTTGCTTACTCAATATTTTTAATAGGATTCGGGCAGTATAAGAATAATTAGGTTCGGATCCGTACGTATGTACAGGGTTATTTTTACATAATTTTTTAAAAACTTCGAAATTTTTTATGTAAACCTCTATTCAGACCTGCATAAATTATATATATAAGAAAAAATTAAGATATAATTTAGATACGTGATATTATGTGTATATTATTCTAAATGTAATCCAAACATTTCCAACTGTTTGTTTAAAGGTGTCAAATCAAATTTGGATTCGGTTTTAGTGTCATTTATTTCAGTATTTAACCTAGATGTATATATTTTGGAATGAGATACTCGTCTTGTTCTGTCTACATCTCGCTAAATATATTTTAATTGAATTTAACTGAAACCATCTTGCTAAATATATGGGACCACTAAATGTTGTTACTACTGGATACTCGTCTTGTTCTGAATATGAGATACTCGTCTTGTTTTGAATTTAACCATAACCAATAGTTAATAAACCGTAATCGTACCCGTGTTCATGCCTACTTGTTCATACCCATCCCGTTGCATATCATAGAATTTCCAGAAGACCTAAATATAATTGCCAAGCGATTAAACCCGTCTAATATTGCTGATTCACACGAGATTCCACGTGCCCCATGCTACTTGGGTCAGAGCATAAGCTAGTGATGCTTTCGGCTACTGGACTATCGCCATCATTTGCAACGTTTCATTTTTTTTTGACCTGAAAAAATTCATTCCTCGTAATTCACATGAGTAGTATGTCCGCATAAGTTCTGCTTGAATTCTTGTTCCCAAATTCTCGTCCCGTAATTTGCTATACATGAATATATAATATATCATGGTTTTTAGATGTTTTTAGCCATGATATAAGTCTTATTTATAGAGTCTTTTTGATATTTTTAGAGTCTTTTGAGTGTGTATATGATTTAACATAGATGAAAGCATAATGGAGCTAAATAGGAAGATTTGGAGCTTAATAAAGCATTGAGGCTGAGCAGTGAAGTTGGGAGACGTGTTGAGAAGGATGCATCGATCGACACAACATCAGCATCGATCGATGCAGAGTCTACAGGCCAAATTGGAAGTTTTCCCACAAGTTCTGAAGATTTACAAAGCTGCCCCAAAGTTTTCCATATTTGCATCATTAGTCCCTGGACGTGTTTAGGAATATAAATAGGATTTTTATGGTCATTGTTAAGACCTAAGCTTTATTTTTGGGTTTTGTGCAAAAAAACCCTTCAATTAATATTTTTTTGCAAGAAAACCCTTCATTTCAAATAAATACAAGTCAATACCATAATCTCAAAAGTCAGACGCAATATAGCCATTCTCTATATTGATGACGTGGCAGTTAAAAATCATGTTGTTTTCAGGACAAAAAAATGGCAAGACATTCTAATATTTGTTTTTGTTTTTCTAATAAACAATTTTTTTTAAAGTCAATTGTTTGTCTTCTTCCTTCGTTTGTTCGGAGGATAATCAATTGGTTATTTTCCCCAGTTTCTCCGATGAATCATATGAAACTTAAAAAAGAACACAATACACAAACCCAATTTGACTAAACCTAAAAATCACAAACACTTGGATTGATGCTGAAAAACTTAGAGAACTAGAATAAATTACAGAAGAAGATAAGAAGCTTGAGTTACACACCATTGGCACTAACGTAGCAGAAACCGCCATGGGAGAAGCTTGCTCGATCTCTTCTCCTCCACGAGACTCTCAATCTCCCTCATAATTCCGGTGATACAGAAGACGACGATGGAGACAGAGAAACCAGCATTCGACAAAACTTAAAACTCATACAAGAAATCAAAAACCCGATCGAGATCCGAGAAGAAGAACACGAGTAATTCGAAAACCCCCTTGCTCTACTTCGTTCCAACACAAGAATAGATCTTAGACACTTATCGATTAGCCACAGTCAGATCTAGGTATGGATTTGTACCCAACACCATTGCTCTCTCACATCATCTTCTCATTCCTGCCGCGGGAATCAAAATAGCATGAGCAACGAGTGTCTCTGTTCTTCAATCTCCGTTCACCGTCGATGAATTCTCCTGCTGCGATTCACCAGCCACAGCAGCGGTCGTAGTAAAGGAAGAGCCTTCGATGATGACGGTATCAAAATCTTTCTCGGAATTTTAGGCGCCGCTGTTCTCAGATGATGACATGTTCGATTTCTGGATCTCGGTGGTTCCAGACGATGCCTCGGCGGCAGAGATTTGTTCGGAGATGAGTTGTTGGGGGAAGAGAAGACAAACAATTGTTTTTTTTAATTGTTTATTAGAAAAACAAATATTAGAATGTCTTGCCATTTTTTTGTCTTGAAAACAACATGATTTTTAAATTGCCACGTCATCAATATAGAGAAGGGTTGTATTGCGGGTGACTTTTGAGATTGTGGTATTGACCTGCATTTATTTGAAGTGAAGGGTTTTCTTGCAAAAATATATTATTTGGAGGGTTTTTTTGCACAAAACCCTTTATTTTTCCCTGCAACTTTTGAGAGCAGAACCTGAGAGAATTTTAGAGAGCTTTTGGAGAGAAGAATCAAGACTCCTTCAGAGAAGATTCAGAACTCCATTTCTTCTCCCTTTAATCTCTTAATGCTATCTATTTTATTCATGATCTGTGTTCTTACAATTATGTCTGAGTAGATCTGCTTGTTAGGTTTAGAGTTTCTCATTAGGGATTTCAAGGATTATTAGATTTGTTAATTTAGGATTCATTATCTTTCTTGTTCTTCACCATAGGCTGTTTTTAATGCTAGATCTTTGATTAGTCATCTGGATTTATATCTTAGGATTATTGATTGATATGAGAATATAATTGATTTTCCTGATAAAAACCTTGGGTGAGCAAAATTACTTTTTACAAAGAGATTTGAATTAGTGATTTTGTGAACTTATCTAAACCTGATTTTATTGATGATTTTTAACCTAGAATTTTACAAAGAGATTTGAATTTTCTGGTTTTAAATTTAGATAATATTTGCAGTGAGAACTGATTTATTTTATAATTGTGTTTAGAGTTCAAGAACGGTGCTTAATTATTGAATCCTACTTGTTTAATTAATTGATCTGATTTTCCATGATTTCCTGAGAATTTCCCTAGGCCTAGCGTTTAATCCTTCTGATTTTTACAACTCTTTTATTTTCTGTTTTGCATTGCTATTTAAATTACAATTTCTGTTTAGCATAATTAAAAGATTATTAAATCTATTGTGTGAATCTAGAGTTCTTGTGGATTCGATCCCTAAGTACTACAATTGATCTCTTAATTTGAGAGAGTAGCTATAGGGTAAATTTGAGCATATCAAATTTTGGCGCCGTTGCCGAGGACTCTTTTGATTCACCATTAGATTAAAATCTTTGATTTTGTCTAAATTTTTCTTTTTCTGTTTTACTCACACGCTTTTGTTTCTTTTCTCTTGTGTGTTTTAGGTACATGCCTAAGCCTAGCACGAGGAAAAATCCTACTGGTCCAGTTGTTAAGCTTACACACCAAGAGTTAGGACAACTAGAGCGTGATAACATGAAAGCAGCCAAATCAGCAAAGATGGTCAACCCAATCATATTGAGATCAGATGCGGCTGGAGTTTTGAGGGATCAAGAAGGTCATGTGCGCAACAAACTAGGCCAAAAACTTGATGCTGAAGGACACGTTATTCAGGAAGATCTCGTCGTCGGCATCGATCGACGCAGCCAAGAAGGCATCGATCGATGCAACCTTGGCATCGATCGACGCAATGTCGGAGCTGGTGCGAATGGAGCCAATTTGGACCTTCAGCCTGGACGAGATAACAATGGAGAGCTTGTCAAGACTCTTGCGGACTTCAACAGACCAGACTTATTCTATGAGAACCGCTCCACAATTGTCCCTCCTCCATTCCCAAGGAATGATTTTGAGCTGAAGCCTGCCTACTTTGCTCTTGTTGGACAAAGGCCATTCCAAAACCTGCCACATGAGAAGCCTCTATACCACATTGAACACTTTCAGGACATAGTCACAAGCATCAAGGCTAATGGAGTCACATAGGACTATCTCTACTGCAAGCTTTTCCCCTACTCTCTTGCTGGGGAATCTTCTCATTGGGTAAGGCAGCTGAAACCAGGATCTCTGACGACCTGGCATGACATCAAGGTGGCATTCTTGAACTACTTCTATGATGATGCCATGTCTGATGAGCTGAGGATTAAGCTCTCCACCTTTAGACAAGGACCAGCTGAATCTTACAAAGATGCTTGGGTAAGATTCAAAGCATACCAGAGGGACTGTCCACAACATGGTTTCTCAGAGGTGCAGTTGATTAGTATCTTCTACAGTGGTATTGATTGGAGGTATCAGATGGCTTTGGATGCTGCTAGTGATGGGAACTTCAAGACAAGGTACCCAGATGATGCTGAAAAGTTGACAGAAAGGCTAGCATCAAGCAACAGTACCAAGAATGCAAACTTAGAGCGGAAAAGAGCACATGAAGGCAATGGTTCAAATCAGTTTGCTGCGGTGAATGCTAAGTTGGATACAGTGCACAATCTTCTTGTGGGAAAGAAGTCTGTCCATTTTGCTGAAGATGTTGAGACTTTTGAGCCAAAGACAGAGATTTGCAAAGAAGGTGTCAACTATGTGTATGGAGCTGGGTATCAAAATCAGAGATTTGGTCAAAAGAATTCCTTCACAAGAAATCCAAACAACAACTTCACTAGGAACTATGGTTCTTCTTCTTACCAACCCCTCCCTCCACCCAATTCAGAGAGCAAGATGGAATCAATGATTGGACAGATTTTGGAAGGTCAACAGAAGTTAACAATAGATTTCAATGGGAAGATTGATTCTGTATACACTGAGCTGACTGGGAAGTTTGATGCATTAAATACTCATGTCAAGAAGCTGGAGAATCAAGTGATTCAGACTGCTGGGTCTGTTAAAAGACAAGAGGAACTTCTTTCTAGAAGAACTGAGAACCCCAACCATGCTTGTAATGCGATTTTAGTGAAGGAAGGAGATGAAGATACGTTAGTGGACCCAGCATCGATCGATGCCATCACAATGCATCGATTGATGCAGTCAGCATTCGTCGAGGCAACCTCAATCAAGAACAAAAGCATTAATCGATGCTCCATCAGTATCGATCGACAACCCCCATAGACAGCTACGGTTTCTGTTCCAGTTCCACCATCCAATTCACAACAAGCCTACAAGCCTAAGGTTCCTTTCCCTAAGCCTAGGAGGTCTAAGCAGGAGATTGAAGAAGCTAGTTGCAAAGCTATGATGGATAAGGTGATGATAGAAATGCCTTTGATTGATGCAGTCAAGTTTTCTCCTGGTATTAAGAGATATGTGAAGAGGATGGTAACTAATGGTTTGAGTCCTAAGGAAGGAGCTTTGCTTACCAAGGATGTCAGCTCAATTTTGTTGAACCAGCCTGCTCAAAGGAAGAAAGAGAGGAAAGAGAAGGTGGTTGTCTCTGAGAAAGTGAGTGCAGTGATTCAGAGTAGGATTGCAGAGAAGTTACCAGATCCTGGAAGTTTTGTGTTAGATTGCTCTATCTCCATAGGAAGGTTTTCTCACTCACTTTGTGATCTTGGTTCTAGTATTAACTTGATGCCCCATTCTGTTGCTGTGAGACTTGGAATGACAGATTTCGAGCCAACTAAGATCTCTCTTATCTTAGCAGATCAATCCCGCAGAATTCCTAAAGGTGTCTTAGAGGATATTCCAATTCAGATTGGGGATTGCATGATTCCCACTGACTTTGTGGTGTTGAAGTATGACAAAGAGCCAAGTGATCCTCTCATCTTAGGACGATCTTTCTTGGCTACAGCTGGTGCTACATAGATGTGAAGAAGGGACACATATCTCTGAATGTGGATGATTTGGTCATGAACTTTGAGATGGACAAGCTAAGAAGAGCTCCCACTATTGATGGTCAGATATTTTCTGTGGGAATTGCTTCTGATGATGATCCACTCATAGAGCCTCATGAAGCCATTACTGCTGGGTATGTCAAAGAATTGGAGACTGTTGAGAAAGTGAGTAAGCAAGCTGTTAAGCTTGAGGATTGGAGTGGAGATCATCTAATCATTACTAGAGACCATGATGAGGTTCTGATCCATGACAAGTCGCTGGTAGATGATGTTTTTGTAATGGAAACACGGATTACTGAGGAAAGCTGCAGAAACGTTGAAGAAACACGAGTTGCAGGCCAAACATCGATTGATGCAGCTGTTGCATCGATCGACACACCTTCCAGAATCGACTCGGACTTGTCCAAAACCAAAGATTCTCGAGTTGATTCCTTAGCTGCAAGTCCTAGACCAGTTGTAAGGCTGAAATCTCACCATTCCACAGTCCAGAACCCACAGGTAAGGCCAAGGTATGCATCTCCTTCTCCCAAACCTTCTCCATTCATCAATAAGAATTTGAAAGGTACAAAAACTGTTGTGCAGTTAACCAAGCCACGAGATTATCGTAGAGCGCTTGTTTCTTCTGTTGATGATTTTGCAGGACATAAAAGAAAGCCACCCATACCTAAGTCCCGCCCTAGTTCTGTTCCTCACATCTTTGGCAGACCTCATGCACC
Source organism: Camelina sativa (assembly GCF_030686135.1). Lineage (NCBI taxonomy): Eukaryota > Viridiplantae > Streptophyta > Magnoliopsida > Brassicales > Brassicaceae > Camelina > Camelina sativa. The sequence continues at coordinate 12,988,743 of NC_141881.1, read as the reverse complement.
TAGAGCTTACACACCCCCTTGGATGAAGAGGACATACTCTCAGAAGCATTCATTGCCATGTTCCGATCCACCGGATGCCTGAGATCTGACACAGTCAAGCTAATGACTGAAAACAAGCGCTTAGTGGGAGGCAACCCACTAGTAGGTTTTTCTTTTTCCTTTTTCTTTTGATTTTTATTTATTTTTATTTTATTCGTCAATCTCATACTTGATAACACTGGGGACAGTGTTGTTTAAGTCTGGGGGAGGCAGTTACTAACTACGTTTTTGTTTTTGAGCGTCAGTCCAGAAAAAAAAAAAAAACTGTTTTATTGAGTCAAAATTTTGTTGGGAACTATGATTTTTCTTTTTGTAGTGTACTGCCTTGGTTGATTAATGCTGCAGATTGAATCCATGAATCCGACTAATGAAAAATCCAATGGCTGACCAGTGAACCAGAGACATCCGAATTTCCAACAGAATCCATAAAAGCTTGAGGTAATTTCTGTACTTTTCTTTTTACCTCATCAAGGAGATTGATGTTCATAGAGCTTGACTCCTTGTTCATACCTGACAAGTAAGGCTACAAAAGAAAATGGTACTCCTCTCCCTTATTTCAAGTTTTTTTTTTAAAAAAAACCTGAGAGCTTTGTTAAGAAAAAAAAGAAAAAAAGAGAGAATAAAAGATGAGATGATTTTGATCAGTTTAGAGAGGTAGATAAATTACCTGTGACCTCATTATTCTATTCTTGAGTCAAATGGTCATACAAAGTTTGGAAGCGAGGGGTAGGTAAATTATCGATGACCCCATTATTCGCCTACAACTTTGAGAAAAAAAAAAAAGAAAACAAAAAAAAGCTCAAAGGAAGAATAAATAGAATAAGTCTGGGAGAGAGAAAGAGTACCACATGTGGTAAAAGATATGTCTTGCTTGTAATGGTATTATACGGGAATGAGTCTAGAAGGTTCTTGATATTAATCAAATTGATGAGACCCACCGATGAAGGCTTAATGGAGGAAGTAGTGGAATTTGGTTTGAATTTGGGAGGCTATGAAAGTCAATGGAGAAGTACATGGTGGTTCGATTTGGATTTATCAGCTAAGCATGTGGATTAAGGTTTGGATGATAATGGCATTACTTTAAAAAGAAAATGAGTTCCTGCGTTTTCAAACCTCTTTCACATGGCTAAGTTTATGTTTTGCTTGAGGGCAAGCAAAGGCTAAGTCTGGGGGAGTTGATATATCATGGTTTTTAGGTGTTTTTAGCCATGATATAAGTCTTATTTATAGAGTATTTTTGGTATTTTTAGAGTCTTTTGAGTCTTTACAGGATTTAGCATGGGTGGGAGCATAATAGAGCTAAATAGGAAGATTTAGAGCTTAATCAAGCATTGAGGCTGAGCAGTGAAGTTGGGAGACGTGTTGAGAAAGATGCATCGATCGACACAACATCAGCATCGATCGATGCAGAGTCTACAAGCCAAATTGGAAGTTTTCCCACAAGTTTTGAAGATTTACAAAGCTGCCCCAAAGTTTTTCATATTTGCATCATTAGTCCCTGGACGTGTTTAGGAATATATATAAGATTTTTATGGTCATTGTTAAGACCTCAGCTTTATTTTTCCCTGCAACTTTTGAGAGCAGAACCCTGAGAGATTTTTAGAGAGCTTTTGGAGAGAAGAATCAAGACTCCTTTAGAGAAGATTCATAACTCCTTTTCTTCTCTCGTTAATCTCTTAATGCTATCTATTTTATTCATGATTTGTGTTCTTACAATTATGTCTGAGTAGATCTGCTTGTTAGGTTTAGGGTTTCTCATTAGGGATTTCATGGATTATTAAATCTGTTAATTTAGGATTCATTATCTTTCTTGTTCTTCACCATAGGTTGTTTTTAATGCTAGATCTTTGATTAGTCATCTGGATTTAGATCTTAGGATTATTGATTGATATGAGAATAAATTTGAGAATATAACCTTTGGTGAGCAAAATTACTTTTTGCAAAGAGATTTGAATTAGTGATTTTGTGAACTTATCTAAACCTGATTTTATTGATGATTTTTAACCTAGAATTTTACAAAGATATTTGGATTTTCTGGTTTTAAATTTAGATAATATTTGCAGTGAGAACTGATTTATTTTATAATTGTGTTTAGAGTTCAAGAATGATGCTTAATTATTGAATCCTGCTTGTTTAATTAATTGATCTGATTTTCCATGATTTCCTGAGAATTTCCCTAGGCCTAGCGTTTAATCCTTCTGAATTTTACAACTCTTTTATTTTCTGTTTTGCATTGCTATTTAAATTACAATTTCTGTTTAGCATAATTTAAAGATTATTAAATCTATTGTCTGAATCTAGAGTTCTTTTGGATCGATCCCTAAGTACTACAATTGATCTCTTAAGTTGAGAGAGTAGATCTAGGATAATATACCCACACAAAATTCTCATAACCTGATTATTATGGAACTAATTTGAACTATTTCCTAAAATATAATAAATCTGTTGTTTAATCTTCTTCTTAATATGTAAATTGTGTCATTTTGGCAACATGGATATTTGATATGATTTTTTTTGTTTAACCCTTAAGTGTATTCTCCAATTAATATAGTATAGACTTCCTTCAATTATTGAATGAAATATTTCTTAGTTATACTAATGACAATTTAATGTAAATCCCCTATATATTTAATGATCTTCAATTCTTTCACCATTAGAGCTTTAGAAAATTATTAGAAATGTAACATTGAATGATATATATTTTTTTACATCTCATAATATAGTTATATTATTATATTACAATACATAATAAAATTAATTTAATATTGAAAATATGTAGAGGATAATATTTATCAATTTTTGAATAATATTTACCAATTTATAGGAGAAATATATTGTGTATATTGAAAAAATAAATATTGTGTATATAAATAAACTAAATATCAGTGGCAGTTGACAAAAAATATATATAACAGTGTCAGTTTTATGTAATTTTATGGAATACTAAGAGTGAATAATAAATTGCCTACGGAACTCTATGGCGATGACACGTCAGCTTTTTCTCCATAATGTTTCTCTTTTAATATATAGGGGATCTATCAAAAGAGAAAAATATCTAGACATATTCTCAAATGATTGGCGGTACCTATCACATAGTATTAAAAGAATTTTATATTATGTATTTTATTGTTCTGTTAATTTTTTTTTGGTGTGTTTTTATTTACTTAAGTTGAATTGTCCGGTTATGTTAATCTTGATAAGCAAGTTGTGAAAATAAGGATTTTTATTATACAGTTATATAGACCACATTACCTCTCTAATGTATCCTAAGAAGTTATTTAAAAGAAGAAGATACTAGAGAACAAGTTTTATTGTGTTGTAAAAACAAACATGATGAATTTTCTGGACCCCTAGTTCTTAAACGGCTGTTTGGTAGGTCTTATTTTGGTTTACGTCTTCTGTAAATTATATCGTTGTTGTACCCGAACACAAGATGAACCTAATTAGTGTGTAATCTTTATCAACTATTATTTTGTTTATTTTTAATGAACTATTTTATAATTATAATCAGTAGTTATTGTTATTTCACTTTTTCTTTCTCTATAATAGATTCAATGAAAGTGTAACTCTATTTTATATTATTATAGTGTAATGATATGTTAATCATCTTGTTGAAATCTTCGTTTCAGTATCAATTTGCCATATAAAGTCGTATCTATCAAGTATATGAGTGTGTCATGTGTGTGTACGCCTAAACCATGTCGAGATCTAAATTAGTCCGTAAACAAACTACTTAAGCAATCTCCAAAACTCTTTTTTTTTTTTTTTTTGGCTTTCGTCAACTAACGAACTGTATATAAGATACCAAATAAGATATTGTATTGTTCTGATATGTCTAAACTAATTTTGACACAGATCGCAGTATGTCAAATATCAATTTTTACAACGTGTTACAAAATATTTTATTTAATAAGATAGTTTATCTATTCTCAAAAAAGAAAAGAAAATATAGTTTATCTAAACTGTATTGATAATTTGATATTTCTTTCAGCTTATAAGGGCCAATTCATATTAATTTTGTTCGATGAAACACATTCAAACACATTTAAACACATATTAATTCATACCTATCCAGCCACACTTTATTGCATATTACAAGCTTACACGATGAAACACATGAAGCATAAAACAAACCAAAAACTCCAAAATACGGTTCAGATTCATTTAGACATTTTTGCCGCTAGCTCTCTAACAAACTTAGCAGCTACCATTGCCGTCATGTCGTCTGCGGTATCGCGCTGCGGGTTGTACTCAACAACATCTGCCCCGACCAAATCTCCCTGAAGGTTGTGTAAAATGTTAAGGACGTCTCGGAAAGAAAGGCCTCCTGGTTCGTAATGGGATACTCCGTGTGCAAATCCCGGATCAAGACAGTCAACATCAATCGAGATATACACGCCCTTCACTCCTTCCCCTAGTTTCTGTACAAACCACATTCAATTTATAACTTAATAATATGTACAAAAAACTCTATAAGGAGTGTATATAATTAAAGACCGAACCAAATTCCTAAAATTAAAGCTGAACCAAACTTTATTTCGAAACCGAACCAAACTGAACTCTAATTTACAACCACAACAACTTTATTATGTCTTATCTAAACTTAGAAATAAATTGATAGATAGATACCAGATTTTCCAACATTTGGCGATCTTTTGAGAAGGTTCGCATCTCATACTGTTCTACTCCAAACCGCTTGCCTTGTTCTCGTCCTTCCTTGTTTATCGATCTGATCCCAACCTACAATAACAGTTTGGGTTCTCCTTAGGATTATGTTTTTTTTATAGATTGCCCACGTATAGACAAAAAAATGATATTAGACACCAACCTGTAAAAGTCTCCGGGCATAGCCACCTTCCATGATACGAGCAAAAGAAGATGCATGAGAGTAATAATTGCCTTCGAAACGGTCATATATATCTGGATGCGCATCAAGATGAAGAATGTCCACAGGTCCTCCAAGCTTCTCGGAAACGGCTCTCACAACAGGATAAGATATAGAATGGTCTCCACCTATGACCAGCGGGCGCAATGGTTCCTGACACAATAATAAACAAAGTCTCAGTTACTTCATTTGCCTTAAACAACACTAAAGGACTTCTCCAAAGATGGCATAAGATTAGATCTAATGGTCAAAAAGCTTACCTCTTCCATCACCAGCTTCACAGATTGGCTTACTACATTCATCAGTCTTTCATCATCAACACCCATTTCTCTAATCTCTTGTACTGGAATATCCCCAACATCATTTAGAATCCGTGGATCCTTTAGCTCCATCCCTATAAACAGAGTATTGAGTAATTATCTGTATATAAAATACCATATAGACTATTGTGGCTATAAAAAACATGTGAGTGTGCAACATTTAAAATACAAGTTGGTAACTATACATAGAAACTCATGTTACCTTCTTCAGTGGTGGAGTTTGTGCTACCACACCAAATAGCCTCCCTTACATGAGGAGGAGCCAAGGCTGGGCCTTCAAGGAAAGAAGAGTTGTGACCAAGTGGTACTCCAAGAAGAGCTGTTGTAGCTTTCGCTCCTCCAATGAGTCGCACTAACTCTCCCTACACAATATATACAATACTCTATTTATTTCGTACAACCTAAAGAAAATTAATGATGAATTATAAACGATAACCTATAAGTGTATCCAAAAACAGAAAAGAAAGAAGAAACATTATATACTTTGAGTTTTGCTCTTTCACGGATGAGAGTTAAAGAAGCATCAATGACACGATTCTGCCCTGTTTCAACCAAAGAAGTAGGTAAGGACGGCAAGGTCGTGAACGGCGCAGAAACGAGTCTCTTGACATAGGGGTTTCCTCTCTGCCCAATCTTCCACATATTTGAAATTGTTAAGTCCAGTGGCCGTAATAGTAAGGGAACAAGTGATGATAGCTTTGCGATACCAGTGAGGAGTCATTCCGATTTTATGTCCTTATATACTAAAAGAAAATGAGAACATACATGTTTATTATCACATGTTGAAAATGTTTATGAATTATATGTATACTAGATAATGGCCCGCGCTGGTAGCGCGGAGAAAATTTTATTTTATTTTGTTATTTGTTAATATTATATTTATGTTATATCATTTATTTACATTTTATATAATATAGTACTATATGGTGAGTTTTGATTCATATTAACCTACTAATAGGTAGGCCTGAAACTACTACCAATACCCGTATTCGACCCGTTTTTCGGTTTGTATCCGTCCCGAAAAAAGGTACCCGCAACTTTAGAGTCGAGTGAAAGATATAATAATTATATTATCCGTGAATAATGATCGAGTACCGGATATTAATTTAATTTTTGAGCGTCCCGTTACCCGTCTCATTACCCGTTTTATCACCCGACTCATAAATTTACGTTAATATTTTGTAGAATAATGTTACCAGTGTGACGAAATATCTATGTAAATTTGGATTTGTTTGTTACAAAATAATAGTAGAAAATTTATTAATTCTATACATTTTATAAAATCATATATTTAATTACTTAAGGTCATACTCTGATTTTGACCCGTAGTTGGTACTACTATTTTGGTTTGGTGCAATATCAAATTCGTTAATTATACATTCGGTAAAGCTAAAAAACTCAACAAAATATGTATTGACTCGTGATTTGGTATTACAAATTGATGTGATCGTGTTTAGAGATCTTAATATACCAAATTTACAAATTGAAGTTATTGGTATAACATGTTATATATTAATTTTATAGGTGAAAATTACAATTAGGTTATGTATATTATCAACATTATACACTTAGTATTGTTTATATAGTGAATATTGTGTATAAACAATTAAGTTTTAGCCAATTAAATAGTTTGTTATTATTTCCAAAGATTTATGAAACAATAAATAGAGTTTTATTATTTTGTAAACAAATCTAAACTTTTCTTTTGTTAGTTATTAGAATAATTAAAATATTATAGCATTTTCATAGTATGTCACATCAGAACTGATTAAATTTTTAACAATATAGCTTAAATAAGTATATAGATATATTTCAAAAATATAAACAATGTTGTATCCTAATTTTAATATATATTTGTTATTATTAAATGATTTCGATATGTAAGTGTTTAATCTTAGTCTTATAAATAAATTTAAGTTTTATAATTTTCTAAATAGTTTGTTGTTGTTTCCTAAGATTTCTGAAACAATAAATAGAATCTGTTTAGTTATTTTATTACATAATTTTGAAATAATTTTATTATTATTTTAATAAATAATTTCGAATTTTTTTAATTAATGATATCTTGTAATCTAATAAATTAATAATTACTATTTTTTTGGATAATCATTTTCGGGTTACAACAAATTAATATTAAGATTCTGTTATTATATTTTGTATTAAAATACAGTGGCATTTTGTGTAATATTTTATATGAAATAGGGTTATTTGTTTAAAGGGTTGCTTAAATAAGTATATAGATACATTTATTTAAAATATTTGTGATATTCAAACCTTATCTATCCAAAATAAAATTTTCTATAAATAATAAAATATTTGCTGGTTAGATATATCTTTTACATGATGGTGAAGATATATCGCATTGTTCAAAACTGAAATAATGTTTTGTATTGGGGAATGATTGGCATATAGGACCACCGGCCGGGTATGGTTACCGGATACGTTGTGCGCTTGTTGTGATTGGATTATAAGTCTTGTTGTGTTGCGTGAAGAGCTTAGTGGCATGTGAACTTGCTTGAGCAGAGGACAAATTGGTGTTCGAACAACGTGATTGATTGATTTAAGTTTGTTACAATTTTGCTATTTATCATTTTTGTAAATTACTGACCAATAAATGGAGACAACAACAACTCGATTCTTGTTATAAGAACGAAAGGCCATAAAAAAATCTAGGAATTTTCCAAATTAGCGATGATGCTAAAAACACACATAATAAACGAGTGTCGAATTGTAGCTGGTCCCAAATAGTTATGTTTAATCGATTTGGAAAATGACAGAAAGTAATACGTGTCAATGGGTTGCTGTGCAGAGGTCAAAACAACAAAAACGTGCCCACTTTTCTACTCACTTCTCTAAATAAAATCAAAAACAATAACGTAGCACTCTTTTCTTCTTTTAGATATCGGTGTACGCTCATAAATTGATCAAGAAAATGGATTTTAAAGACTAACTAGATAATGATCCGCGCTGGTAACGCGGAGAATTTTTTTTTTTTTTTATTTGTTAATAATATGTTTATGTTGTATTATTCAGTTACATACTATATAATATAGTACTAAATAGTGAGTATTCATATTAAACTACTAATAAGTAGTCCTGAAAACTACTACCAATACTCGTATTCGACCCGTTTTTCGGTTTGTATCCTCAGCTTTAGGGTCGAGTGAAAGGTATGATAATAAAATGTATAATAATTTTATTATCCGTGAATAATGATCGAGTATTGGATATTAATTTAATTTTTAAGCGTTCCGTTACCCGTATTATTACCCGTTTTATTACCCGACTCATAAATACAAGTTAATATTTTGTAGAATAATGTTACCAGCGTGAGGAAATATTTATGTAAATTTAGATTTGTTTGTTACAAAATAATAGTAGAAAAATTATTAATTCTATACATTTTATAAAATCATATATTTTATTTTGCTGAAGGTCATACTCTACTATTTTGGTTTGGTGCAATACCAAATCCGTTAATTATACATTTGGTAAAGCTAAAAAAACCCAACAAAATATGTATTGACCCGTGATTTGGTATTACAAACTAATATGATCGTGTTAAGAGATCTTAATATACCAAATTTACAAATTGAAGTTATTGGTATAACATGTTATATATTAAATTTATAGGTAAAAGTTACAATTATGTTATGAATATTATCAACATTATACACTTAGTAGTGTTTATATAGTTAATATTGTGTATAAACAATTAATTTTCAGCCAGTTAAATAGTTTGTTATTATTTCCTAAGATTTATGAAATAATAAGTAGAGTTTTATTATTTTGTAAACAAATCTAAACTTTTCTTTTGTTTATTAGAATAATTAAAATATAATAGCATTTTCGTAATATGTCACATCAGAACTAGTTAAATTTTTAACAACATAGCTTAAATAAGTATATAGATATATTTTAAAAATAGAAACAATATTGTATCTTAATTTTAATATATATTTGTTATTATTAAATGATTTAGATATGTAAATATTTAATGTTAGTTTTATAAATAAATTTAAGTTTTATATTTTTTCTAAATAGTTTGTTATTGTTTCCTAAAATTTCTAAAACAATAAATAGAATATGTTTAATTATTTTATTACATAATTTCGAGATTATTTTATTATTATTTTATTAAATAATTCTGAAATTATTTTATTAATGATTTCTTGTAATCTAATAAATTAATAATTGCTATTTTTTAGGTAATTATTTTCTGGTTACAACAAATTAATATTAAGATTTTGTTATTATATTTTTGTATTGAAAATACAGTGGCATTTTATGTAATATCTTACATAAAGTAGGGTTATTTGTTTATAGGGTTGCTTAAATAATATAATAGAGATTCGGTGATAACCAATTTATTAACCTAGTTGTGTTTTGACAATGATATAAAATGTTTTTTTTTTTGC